>NC_068428.1:32744184-32894184 GCF_023373465.1 Oncorhynchus keta
CCCAAATATGTGAATGTCCAATCTTTCTTAGGAAGAGTTAATATCTGTTATGTCTCTAGTTTGGGCTTATACTCATCTTAAATGAACATTCACACTAAATTCTTATTTTTCAGTTTGAGAGAATTTGAGAACACTAGTCCATACTAAAAGAAAACAGCAAAATGACCTTTAAAAAATGAATGAAACAACAGCCCACTGTGAGGGGACACAAACACACAGAGACACTCTAACGTACACATTCTTTTGAAGTTATTTGTGTTAGTTGTTGTTGTATTTGTGTTATTTGATGTTGTTTGTATATCGTTGTATTTTAATGTGTCCTTGTCTATCAGTGTATCAGTGTTTTGTTACTTGCCATGTTTTGTGTTTTTTTATGGAACCCAGGAAGTGTAGCTGCTGCTTCTGCAAAAGCTAATGGGGATCCAAATAAACAAACATTTTCCTTGGGATTTTCAATTATTGGGGACAGAATTCAGTTTTCCCATTTCACAAGTCTGCTTATTGAGACTAGTGTCTCTCCCAATGACATCATTATAACTTGTATCATTGGGACCTAGAATTTGTCCTGGATAAACCTTTTACATTGGGATTGTGAGTGCAATGTTCCAGCACAGTAAATGCCTGCTTCCTCCCAGGAAAGTGGAGCGTATGGCACATCAAAGCCAGGTGGAGAGTGGGTATCACAGGGGTGAATCGTGTCGGGACAGCGTTCACATCCCCAGATAAAAGAGACAGACGTCACAGACAAACAAAAAAACCTCTTCACTCCCACATCCCAGGCTTCATGTTACACTGTAGCCTGGCTTCAAAAGGCTTCCCTGTTTAATCATCTTTTGTGTCTAGGTGTGAGAGTGTGTGTGTGCGTGCACCCATGTTCATGTGTGTGTCTATGTGTGTGTGCGTGTGTGTTAATGCGAGTGTGAGCTTGTGGTGTGCCTGCATGTATTGTTTGTGCATATTTTGAGCCGTTCGTTCGTTGTCACCTCTGTGAACTGCAGTGGCGGGGGTTGAGTGCAGAGGAGGACAGGCAGACAGTGCTCCTTTACACAGGAGGCAAGATAAGCAGGGAGGTTAGTGTATGCAGGTTTACCAGCCCGATGCCCCAGTCAGGGAGAGGAGAGAGGTGCAGGGCAGACATGGCAGTGCAGGGCAGAGAGGGTACTGCAGGACAGACAGGGTATTTCAGGGCAGAGAGGGTAGTGCAGGACAGAGAGGGTAGTTCAGGGCAGAGAGGGTAGTGCAGGACAGACAGGGTAGTGCAGGACAGACAGGGTAGTGCAGGACAGACAGGGTAGTGCAGGGCAGAGAGGGTAGTGCAGGACAGACAGGGTATTGCAGGGCAGAGAGGGTAGTGCAGGACAGAGAGGGTAGTGCAGGACAGACAGGGTAGTCAGGACAGAGAGGGTAGTGCAGGACAGACAGGGTAGTGCAGGACAGAGAGGGTAGTGCAGGACAGACAGGGTAGTGCAGGACAGACAGGGTAGTGCAGGACAGACAGGGTATTTCAGGGCAGAGAGGGTAGTGCAGGACAGACAGGGTATTTCAGGGCAGAGAGGGTAGTGCAGGACAGAGAGGGTAGTGCAGGACAGACAGGGTAGTTCAGGACAGAGAGGGTAGTGCAGGACAGAGAGGGTAGTGCAGGACAGAGAGGGTAGTGCAGGACAGACAGGGTAGTGCAGGACAGACAGGGTAGTTCAGGGCAGAGAGGGTAGTGCAGGACAGACAGGGTATTTCAGGGCAGAGAGGGTAGTGCAGGACAGACAGGGTATTTCAGGGCAGAGAGGGTAGTGCAGGACAGAGAGGGTAGTGCAGGACAGACAGGGTAGTTCAGGACAGAGAGGGTAGTGCAGGACAGAGAGGGTAGTGCAGGACAGACAGGGTATTTCAGGGCAGAGAGGGTAGTGCAGGACAGAGAGGGTAGTGCAGGACAGACAGGGTATTTCAGGGCAGAGAGGGTAGTGCAGGACAGAGAGGGTAGTGCAGGACAGACAGGGTATTTCAGGGCAGAGAGGGTAGTGCAGGACAGAGAGGGTAGTGCAGGACAGACAGGGTATTTCAGGGCAGAGAGGGTAGTGCAGGACAGAGAGGGTAGTGCAGGACAGACAGGGTATTTCAGGGCAGACAGGGTAGTGCAGGACAGAGAGGGTAGTGCAGGACAGACAGGGTATTTCAGGGCAGAGAGGGTAGTGCAGGACAGAGAGGGTAGTGCAGGACAGACAGGGTATTTCAGGGCAGAGAGGGTAGTGCAGGACAGGGTAGTGCAGGACAGACAGGGTAGTTCAGGACAGACAGGGTAGTTCAGGACAGAGAGGGTAGTGCAGGACAGACAGGGTATTTCAGGGCAGAGGGTAGTGCAGGACAGAGAGGGTAGTGCAGGACAGACAGGGTATTTCAGGGCAGAGAGGGTAGTGCAGGACAGACAGGGTAGTGCAGGACAGACAGGGTATTTCAGGGCAGAGCAGGGTAGTGCAGGGCAGAGAGGGTAGTGCAGGACAGACAGGGTATTTCAGGGCAGAGAGGGTAGTGCAGGGCAGAGAGGGTAGTGCAGGACAGAGAGGGTAGTGCAGGACAGACAGGGTAGTTCAGGACAGAGAGGGTAGTTCAGGGCAGACAGGGTAGTGCAGGACAGACAGGGTAGTGCAGGACAGACAGGGTAGTGCAGGACAGACAGGGTAGTGCAGGACAGAGAGGGTAGTTCAGGGCAGAGAGGGTAGTGCAGGACAGACAGGGTAGTTCAGGGCAGAGAGGGTAGTGCAGGACAGACAGGGTAGTGCAGGACAGACAGTGCAGGACAGACAGGGTAGTGCAGGACAGAGAGGGTAGTGCAGGACAGACAGGGTAGTGCAGGACAGAGAGGGTAGTTCAGGACAGACAGGGTAGTTCAGGACAGACAGGGTAGTGCAGGACAGAGAGGGTAGTGCAGGACAGACAGGGTAGTTCAGGACAGACAGGGTAGTGCAGGACAGAGAGGGTAGTGCAGGACAGACAGGGTAGTTCAGGACAGACAGGGTAGTGCAGGACAGACAGGGTAGTGCAGGACAGACAGGGTAGTGCAGGACAGACAGGGTAGTTCAGGGCAGAGAGGGTAGTGCAGGACAGACAGGGTAGTGCAGGACAGACAGGGTAGTGCAGGACAGACAGGGTAGTGCAGGACAGAGAGGGTAGTGCAGGACAGACAGGGTAGTGCAGGACAGACAGGGTAGTGCAGGACAGAGAGGGTAGTGCAGGACAGACAGGGTAGTGCAGGACAGAGAGGGTAGTGCAGGACAGACAGGGTAGTGCAGGACAGACAGGGTAGTGCAGGACAGACAGGGTAGTGCAGGACAGACAGGGTAGTTCAGGACAGAGAGGGTAGTGCAGGACAGAGAGGGTAGTTCAGGGCAGGGTAGTGCAGGACAGACAGGGTAGTGCAGGACAGACAGGGTAGTTCAGGGCAGAGAGGGTAGTGCAGGACAGACAGGGTAGTGCAGGACAGACAGGGTAGTGCAGGACAGACAGGGTAGTGCAGGGCAGAGAGGGTAGTGCAGGACAGACAGGGTAGTGCAGGACAGACAGGGTAGTGCAGGACAGACAGGGTAGTTCAGGACAGAGAGGGTAGTGCAGGACAGACAGGGTAGTTCAGGGCAGAGAGGGTAGTGCAGGACAGACAGGGTAGTGCAGGACAGAGAGGGTAGTGCAGGACAGAGAGGGTAGTGCAGGGCAGAGAGGGTAGTGCAGGACAGACAGGGTATTTCAGGGCAGAGAGGGTAGTGCAGGACAGAGAGGGTAGTGCAGGACAGACAGGGTATTTCAGGGCAGAGAGGGTAGTGCAGGGCAGAGAGGGTAGTGCAGGACAGACAGGGTATTTCAGGGCAGAGAGGGTAGTGCAGGACAGAGAGGGTAGTGCAGGACAGACAGGGTATTTCAGGGCAGAGAGGGTAGTGCAGGACAGAGAGGGTAGTGCAGGACAGACAGGGTAGTTCAGGACAGAGAGGGTAGTGCAGGACAGAGAGGGTAGTGCAGGACAGACAGGGTATTTCAGGGCAGAGAGGGTAGTGCAGGACAGAGAGGGTAGTGCAGGACAGACAGGGTATTTCAGGGCAGAGAGGGTAGTGCAGGACAGAGAGGGTAGTGCAGGACAGACAGGGTATTTCAGGGCAGAGAGGGTAGTGCAGGGCAGAGAGGGTAGTGCAGGACAGACAGGGTATTTCAGGGCAGAGAGGGTAGTGCAGGGCAGAGAGGGTAGTTCAGGACAGACAGGGTAGTGCAGGACAGACAGGGTAGTTCAGGACAGACAGGGTAGTGCAGGACAGACAGGGTAGTGCAGGACAGAGAGGGTAGTGCAGGACAGACAGGGTAGTGCAGGACAGACAGGGTAGTGCAGGACAGACAGGGTAGTTCAGGGCAGAGAGGGTAGTGCAGGGCAGAGAGGGTAGTGCAGGACAGACAGGGTAGTTCAGGGCAGCAGGGTAGTGCAGGGCAGAGAGGGTAGTGCAGGACAGAGAGGGTAGTGCAGGACAGACAGGGTAGTTCAGGACAGAGAGGGTAGTTCAGGGCAGACAGGGTAGTGCAGGACAGACAGGGTAGTTCAGGGCAGAGAGGGTAGTGCAGGACAGACAGGGTAGTGCAGGACAGAGAGGGTAGTTCAGGGCAGAGAGGGTAGTGCAGGACAGACAGGGTAGTTCAGGGCAGGAGGGTAGTGCAGGACAGACAGGGTAGTGCAGGACAGACAGGGTAGTGCAGGACAGACAGGGTAGTGCAGGACAGAGAGGGTAGTGCAGGACAGACAGGGTAGTGCAGGACAGAGAGGGTAGTTACAGGACAGACAGGGTAGTTCAGGACAGACAGGGTAGTGCAGGACAGAGAGGGTAGTGCAGGACAGACAGGGTAGTTCAGGACAGACAGGGTAGTGCAGGACAGAGAGGGTAGTGCAGGACAGACAGGGTAGTTCAGGACAGACAGGGTAGTGCAGAACAGACAGGGTAGTGCAGGGCAGACAGTAGTGCAGAACAGACAGGGTAGTGCAGGACAGACAGGGTAGTGCAGGACAGACAGGGTAGTGCAGGACAGACAGGGTAGTGCAGGACAGACAGGGTAGTGCAGGACAGAGAGGGTAGTGCAGGACAGACAGGGTAGTGCAGGACAGACAGGGTAGTGCAGGACAGAGAGGGTAGTGCAGGACAGACAGGGTAGTGCAGGACAGACAGGGTAGTGCAGGACAGACAGGGTAGTGCAGGACAGACAGGGTAGTGCAGGACAGACAGGGTAGTGCAGGACAGACAGGGTAGTTCAGGACAGAGAGGGTAGTGCAGGACAGACAGGGTAGTTCAGGGCAGAGAGGGTAGTGCAGGACAGACAGGGTAGTGCAGGACAGACAGGGTAGTTCAGGGCAGAGAGGGTAGTGCAGGACAGACAGGGTAGTGCAGGACAGACAGGGTAGTGCAGGACAGACAGGGTAGTTCAGGGCAGAGAGGGTAGTGCAGGACAGACAGGGTAGTGCAGGACAGACAGGGTAGTGCAGGACAGACAGGGTAGTTCAGGGCAGAGAGGGTAGTGCAGGACAGACAGGGTAGTTCAGGGCAGAGAGGGTAGTGCAGGACAGACAGGGTAGTGCAGGACAGAGAGGGTAGTGCAGGACAGAGAGGGTAGTGCAGGACAGACAGGGTAGTGCAGGACAGACAGGGTAGTGCAGGACAGACAGGGTAGTGCAGGACAGACAGGGTAGTGCAGGACAGACAGGGTAGTGCAGGACAGACAGGGTAGTGCAGGACAGACAGGGTAGTTCAGGGCAGAGAGGGTAGTGCAGGACAGACAGGGTAGTGCAGGACAGACAGGGTAGTGCAGAACAGACAGGGTAGTGCAGGACAGAGAGGGTAGTGAGGACAGACAGGGTAGTTCAGGGCAGAGAGGGTAGTGCAGGACTTGCAGGGTAGTTCAGGCAGACAGGGTAGTGCAGGACAGACAGGGTAGTGCAGGACAGAGAGGGTAGTGCAGGACAGACAGGGTAGTGCAGGACAGACAGGGTAGTTCAGGAACAGAGAGGGTAGTGCAGGACAGACAGGGTAGTGCAGGACAGAGAGGGTAGTGCAGGACAGACAGGGTAGTTCAGGGCAGAGAGGGTAGTGCAGGACAGACAGGGTAGTGCAGGACAGAGAGGGTCAGTGCAGGACAGAGAGGGTAGTGCAGGACAGACAGGGTAGTTCAGGGCAGAGAGGGTAGTTCAGGGCAGAGAGGGTAGTGTCAGGACAGACAGGGTAGTGCAGGACAGACAGGGTAGTTCAGGGCAGAGAGGGTAGTGCAGGACAGACAGGGTAGTTCAGGACAGACAGGGTAGTGCAGGACAGACAGGGTAGTTCAGGGCAGAGGATGAGAACAGGACAGACAGGGTAGTGCAGGACAGACAGGGTAGTGCAGGACAGACAGGGTAGTTCAGGGCAGATGAGGGTAGTGCAGGACAGACAGGGTAGTTCAGGGCAGAGAGGGTAGTGCAGGACAGACAGGGTAGTGCAGGACAGAGAGGGTAGTGCAGGACAGAGAGGGTAGTGCAGGGCAGAGAGGGTAGTGCAGGACAGACAGGGTCATTTCAGGGCAGAGAGGGTAGTGCAGGACAGAGAGGGTAGTGCAGGACAGACAGGGTCATTTCAGGGCAGTGAGAGAAGTGCAGGGCAGAGAGGGTAGTGCAGGACAGACAGGGTATTTCAGGGCAGAGAGGGTAGTGCAGGACAGAGAGGGTAGTGCAGGACAGACAGGGTATTTCAGGGCAGAGAGGGTAGTGCAGGACAGAGAGGGTAGTGCAGGACAGACAGGGTAGTTCAGGACAGAGAGGGTAGTGCAGGACAGAGAGGGTAGTGCAGGACAGACAGGGTATTTCAGGGCAGAGAGGGTAGTGCAGGACAGAGAGGGTAGTGCAGGACAGACAGGGTATTTCAGGGCAGAGAGGGTAGTGCAGGACAGAGAGGGTAGTGCAGGACAGACAGGGTATTTCAGGGCAGAGAGGGTAGTGCAGGGCATGTTGAGGGTAGTGCAGGACAGACAGGGTATTTCAGGGCAGAGAGGGTAGTGCAGGGCAGGTGAGAGGGTAGTGCAGGACAGAGAGGGTAGTGCAGGACAGACAGGGTAGTTCAGGACAGAGAGGGTAGTGCAGGACAGAGAGGGTAGTGCAGGACAGAACAGAGGGTAGTGCAGGACAGACAGGGTAGTGCAGGACAGACAGGGTAGTGCAGGACAGACAGGGTATTTCAGGGCAGAGAGGGTAGTGCAGGGCAGAGAGGGTAGTGCAGGACAGACAGGGCATTTCAGGGCAGAGAGGGTAGTGCAGGGCAGAGAGGGTAGTGCAGGACAGAGAGGGTAGTGCAGGACAGACAGGGTAGTTCAGGACAGAGAGGGTAGTTCAGGGCAGACAGGGTAGTGCAGGACAGACAGGGTAGTTCAGGGCAGAGAGGGTAGTGCAGGACAGACAGGGTAGTGCAGGACAGAGAGGGTAGTTCAGGGCAGAGAGGGTAGTGCAGGACAGAGAGGGTAGTTCAGGGCAGAGAGGGTAGTGCAGGACAGACAGGGTAGTGCAGGACAGACAGGGTAGTGCAGGACAGACAGGGTGAGAACAGTGCAGGACAGAGAGGGTACAGGACAGACAGGGTAGTGCAGGGGCAGGTATGAGAACAGGACAGACAGGGTAGTTCAGGACAGACAGGGTAGTGCAGGACAGAGAGGGTAGTGCAGGACAGACAGGGTAGTTCAGGACAGACAGGGTAGTGCAGGACAGAGAGGGTAGTGCAGGACAGACAGGGTAGTTCAGGACAGACAGGGTAGTGCAGAACAGACAGGGTAGTGCAGGGCAGACAGGGAGTGAGAACAGACAGGGTAGTGCAGGGCAGACAGGGTAGTGCAGGACAGACAGGGTAGTGCAGGACAGACAGGGTAGTGCAGGACAGACAGGGTCAGTGCAGGACAGAGAGGGTAGTGTCAGGACAGACAGGGTAGTGCAGGACAGACAGGGTAGTGCAGGACAGAGAGGGTAGTGTCAGAACAGACAGGGTAGTGCAGGACAGAGAGGGTAGTGCAGGACAGACAGGGTAGTGCAGGACAGACAGGGTAGTGCAGGACAGACAGGGTAGTGCAGGACAGACAGGGTAGTTCAGGACAGAGAGGGTAGTGCAGGACAGAGAGGGTAGTTCAGGGCAGAGAGGGTAGTGCAGGACAGACAGGGTAGTGCAGGACAGACAGGTAGTTCAGGGCAGAGAGGGTAGTGCAGGACAGACAGGGTAGTGCAGGACAGACAGGGTAGTGCAGGACAGACAGGGTAGTTCAGGGCAGAGAGGGTATGTGCAGGACAGACAGGGTAGTGCAGGACAGACAGGGTAGTGCAGGACAGACAGGGTAGTTCAGGGCAGAGAGGGTAGTGCAGGACAGACAGGGTAGTTCAGGGCAGAGAGGGTAGTGCAGGACAGACAGGGTAGTGCAGGACAGAGAGGGTAGTGCAGGACAGAGAGGGTAGTGCAGGACAGAGAGGGTAGTGCAGGACAGAGAGGGTAGTGCAGGACAGACAGGGTAGTGCAGGACAGACAGGGTAGTGCAGGACAGACAGGGTAGTGCAGGACAGACAGGGTAGTGCAGGACAGACAGGGTAGTTCAGGGCAGAGAGGGTAGTGCAGGACAGACAGGGTAGTGCAGGACAGACAGGGTAGTGCAGGACAGACAGGGTAGTGCAGGACAGAGAGGGTAGTGCAGGACAGACAGGGTAGTTCAGGGCAGAGAGGGTAGTGCAGGACTTGCAGGGTAGTTCAGGGCAGACAGGGTAGTGCAGGACAGACAGGGTAGTGCAGGACAGAGAGGGTAGTGCAGGACAGACAGGGTAGTGCAGGACAGACAGGGTAGTTCAGGGCAGAGAGGGTAGTGCAGGACAGACAGGGTAGTGCAGGACAGAGAGGGTAGTGCAGGACAGACAGGGTAGTGCAGGACAGACAGGGTAGTGCAGAACAGACAGGGTAGTGCAGGACAGAGAGGGTAGTGCAGGACAGACAGGGTAGTTCAGGGCAGAGAGAACATGAGTGCAGGACAGACAGGCAGTGAGGACAGAGCCATTTGATTACAGGAGAGAGAGATGGAGAGAGAGAGAGAGAAGATTTGAGAGAGAGAGAGAGAGAGAGAGAGAGAGAGAGAGAGAGAGAAGAGAAGCAGTGAGCCTGGTATCATTTGACATTTGATGTTTCGTTCACTTTTTTTTTGTGAGGATCAGGAGAAGAGGGGAGAGGATAGGGGTGAGACCCTTACAAAAAACACAGCAAATTTGCAGTTTCACATATGAAATAAAACCATATTTTCACATTTTTACATTTTAACACCACCATTTCACATGAGAAGAAAACCTGTTATCACCTCACATGTTAATTGCAGTTGGACATGTGAAATTTGCAGTTTCACATGTACAAAACTTTTACATGTGGAAATCGTATATGCAATTTCACAAGTGAAAAACCTTCTCATATGAAGATCTCACGTTCACACGTGAAGTGGGCATGACAAAACCTTTTCCCGCTCAGAAGTCCGAAAAGACTTGGCATGGGTCCTCAGATCCCCAAAAGGTTCTATGGCTGCACCATCGGTTGCATCACTGCCTGGTATGGCAAATGCTCGGCCTCCGAACTCAAGGCACTACAGAGGGTAGTGCGTACGGCCCAGTACATTACTGGGGCCATGCTTCCTGCCATCCAGGACCTCTACACTAGGCGGTGTCAGAGGAAGGCCCTAAAAATTGTCAAAGACTCCAGCCACCCTAGTCATAGACTGTTCTCTCTGCTACCGCACGGCAAGTGGTACTGGAGCGCCAAGTCTAGGTCCAAGAGGATTCTAAACAGCTTCTACCCCCAAGCCATAAGACTCCTGAACATCTAATCAAATGGCTACCCAGACTATTTGTATTGCCCCCCCCCCCCCACCCTCTTTTACACTGCTGCTACTCACTGTTATTATCTATGCATAGTCACTTTAATAACTCTACCTACATGTACATATTACCTAAACTAACCGGTGCCCCCGCACATTGACTCTGTACCGGTGCCCCCCTGTGTATAGTCTCGCTATTGTTATTTTTCCTGCTGCTCTTTAATTACTTATTACTTTTATTTCTTATTCTTACTCATATTCTTTTTAAACTGCATTGTTGGTTAGGGGCTTGTAAGTAATCGTTTTAACAGCCCTAGTTGATATTAAAGGGAGAAAATCCACATGTACAAGTGTAGAGAACATGAGTCGGTCATGGTTGCTTATGGGCAGGTGATGAGAACATGAGTCGGTCATGTTGCTTATGGGCAGGTGATGAGAACATGAGTCGGTCATGTTGCTTATGGGCAGGTGATGAGAACATGAGTCGGTCATGGTTGCTTATGGGCAGGTGATGAGAACATGAGTCGGTCATGGTTGCTTATGGGCAGGTGATGAGAACATGAGTCGGTCATGGTTGCTTATGGGCAGGTGATGAGAACATGAGTCGGTCATGTTGCTTATGGGCAGGTGATGAGAACATGAGTCGGTCATGGTTGCTTATGGGCAGGTGATGAGAACATGAGTCGGTCATGGTTGCTTATGGGCAGGTGATGAGAACATGAGTCGGTCATGTTGCTTATGGGCAGGTGATGAGAACATGAGTCGGTCATGGTTGCTTATGGGCAGGTGATGAGAACATGAGTCGGTCATGGTTGCTTATGGGCAGGTGATGAGAACATGAGTCGGTCATGGTTGCTTATGGGCAGGTGATGAGAACATGAGTCGGTCATGGTTGCTTATGGGCAGGTGATGAGAACATGAGTGTCATGGTTGCTTATGGGCAGGTGATGAGAACATGAGTCGGTCATGGTTGCTTATGGGCAGGTGATGAGAACATGAGTCGGTCATGGTTGCTTATGGGCAGGTGATGAGAACATGAGTCGGTCATGTTGCTTATGGGCAGGTGATGAGAACATGAGTCGGTCATGTTGCTTATGGGCAGGTGATGAGAACATGAGTCGGTCATGGTTGCTTATGGGCAGGTGATGAGAACATGAGTCGGTCATGGTTGCTTATGGGCAGGTGATGAGAACATGAGTCGGTCATGGTTGCTTATGGGCAGGTGATGAGAACATGAGTCGGTCATGGTTGCTTATGGGCAGGTGATGAGAACATGAGTCGGTCATGGTTGCTTATGGGCAGGTGATGAGAACATGAGTCGGTCATGGTTGCTTATGGGCAGGTGATGAGAACATGAGTCGGTCATGGTTGCTTATGGGCAGGTGATGAGAACATGAGTCGGTCATGGTTGCTTATGGGCAGGTGATGAGAACATGAGTCGGTCATGGTTGCTTATGGGCAGGTGATGAGAACATGAGTCGGTCATGGTTGCTTATGGGCAGGTGATGAGAACATGAGTCGGTCATGGTTGCTTATGGGCAGGTGATGAGAACATGAGTCGGTCATGGTTGCTTATGGGCAGGTGATGA
Organism: Oncorhynchus keta; assembly: GCF_023373465.1. Lineage (NCBI taxonomy): Eukaryota > Metazoa > Chordata > Actinopteri > Salmoniformes > Salmonidae > Oncorhynchus > Oncorhynchus keta. Next base: position 32,755,635 of record NC_068428.1, read on the forward strand.
GAACATGAGTCGGTCATGGTTGCTTATGGGCAGGTGATGAGAACATGAGTCGGTCATGGTTGCTTATGGGCAGGTGATGAGAACATGAGTCGGTCATGTTGCTTATGGGCAGGTGATGAGAACATGAGTCGGTCATGGTTGCTTATGGGCAGGTGATGAGAACATGAGTCGGTCATGGTTGCTTATGGGCAGGTGATGAGAACATGAGTCGGTCATGGTTGCTTATGGGCAGGTGATGAGAACATGAGTCGGTCATGGTTGCTTATGGGCAGGTGATGAGAACATGAGTCGGTCATGGTTGCTTATGGGCAGGTGATGAGAACATGAGTCGGTCATGGTTGCTTATGGGCAGGTGATGAGAACATGAGTCGGTCATGTTGCTTATGGGCAGGTGATGAGAACATGAGTCGGTCATGTTGCTTATGGGCAGGTGATGAGAACATGAGTCGGTCATGGTTGCTTATGGGCAGGTGATGAGAACATGAGTCGGTCATGGTTGCTTATGGGCAGGTGATGAGAACATGAGTCGGTCATGGTTGCTTATGGGCAGGTGATGAGAACATGAGTCGGTCATGGTTGCTTATGGGCAGGTGATGAGAACATGAGTCGGTCATGGTTGCTTATGGGCAGGTGATGAGAACATGAGTCGGTCATGGTTGCTTATGGGCAGGTGATGAGAACATGAGTCGGTCATGGTTGCTTATGGGCAGGTGATGAGAACATGAGTCGGTCATGGTTGCTTATGGGCAGGTGATGAGAACATGAGTCGGTCATGGTTGCTTATGGGCAGGTGATGAGAACATGAGTCGGTCATGGTTGCTTATGGGCAGGTGATGAGAACATGAGTCGGTCATGGTTGCTTATGGGCAGGTGATGAGGTAGCCCCGCCTTCCACTTCAGAATGCTTCTCCCATGGGAGGCCTGGGTTCTAACCCCACCAGTTACAAAAGCACACATGTGAAGCTTATAATATCACACGTGAAATGTTGAGAAACCACAGGTCTGATTGGTTTCACACGTGTTCTCCAAAACCATGTGACATTTTCCATTTTTTTTGTAAGGGGAAGAGAAGAGAGCAGAGGAGAGAGTATCCAAAACGAAGCTGCTCTTCTTCTGTCTTTAAACTTGAGTAAAGCCAGGCCTCGCTGGTGAAATGGTTCAATCTGGAAACATATTCAATTTAAAAGTGTGTGGCAGTTTACTGAATTAATGATCATGTTAACATAAGTCTAAACAAAGAAATCCAGGAATCACAATCAAAACATCTTCTTCCTGTTCATCATTGTCTCCCAATACCTATATGATATAAAATGTTTTAGGCGGCAGGGGTGTTCAATTTGACACTAATAATTTCACAATATTTGTTGTTAATTTTGTTATATTACCTGGAATATACTGTGTCTGAACATGCATTAAATGAATGTATTTGAGTATTCACTGTGGCTTTGCTCATATGAGCGTAGATGTTCCATCTCAGCTTCTTTGTTTCAGTACATTTTAGAAACTAGCAGGACTGAGAGGGTAGTGTTTATAACGAATATCGAAACACCATCTGTCCATTCCATGATATTAATTTGCTACGTTTACTTTAATATTATCTCATCGGTGGTTTATGTGAGCTGAAATCAACATGCTTTCATAAAAGTTTCTGCTAAATTGCATACATTATTAAATTGCATACACTATTAAATTGCATACATTATTAAATGGCATACATTATTAAATGGCATGCTGCATTTTGAAGATGGGGGCATGGAAGAAATAGTCAAAGATCATCCTTAGAAATCTTCAAACGCTGTTGTTTTTCTTGTGTTGTATTTCTCATCAACAACCAGTAAGAACGCTGTTTCCAGGTTGTACTTGGGAAGAAAAAAAAGTTTTTTCAATACGTGGTTAGATTGGTTAGATAATGGTAGCAAAATAATATTCTCCTTGACTGTCATGGTGCTGTTTGTCTGTACTAGGCTCACATTGCAGACTTCCATGGTGCTGTTTGTCTGTACAAGGCTCACATTGCAGACTTCCATGGTGCTGTTTGTCTGTACTAGGCTCACATTGCAGACTTCCATGTTGATGTCTGTGTGTACTAGGCTCACATTGCAGACTTCCATGGTGCTGTTTGTCTGTACAAGGCTATTGCAGACTTCCATGGTGCTGTTTGTCTGTACAACATTGCAGACTTCCATGGTGCTGTTTGTCTGTACAAGGCTCACATTGCAGACTTCCATGGTGCTGTTTGTCTGTACTAGGCTCACATTGCAGACTTCCATGGTGCTGTTTGTCTGTACTAGGCTCACATTGCAGACTTCCATGGTGCTGTTTGTCTGACATTGCAGACTTCCATGGTGCTGTTTGTCTGTACTAGGCTCACATTGCAGACTTCCATGGTGCTGTTTGTCTGTACTAGGCTCACATTGCAGACTTCCATGGTGCTGTTTGTCTGTACAAGGCTCACATTGCAGACTTCCATGGTGCTGTTTGTCTGTACAAGGCTCACATTGCAGACTTCCATGGTGCTGTTTGTCTGTACAGACTTCCATGGTGCTGGCTCTCACATTGCAGACTTCCATGGTGCTGTTTGTCTGTACTAGGCTCACATTGCAGACTTCCATGGTGCTGTTTGTCTGTACTAGGCTCACATTGCAGACTTGCCATGGCTCTGTTTGTCTGTACTAGGCTCACATTGCAGACTTCCATGGCTCACATTGCAGACTTCCATGTTTGTCTGTACTAGGCTCACATTGCAGACTTCCATGGTGCTGTTTGTCTGTACAAGGCTCACATTGCAGACTTCCATGGTGCTGTTTGTCTGTACAAGGCTCACATTGCAGACTTCCATGGTGCTGTTTGTCTGTACTAGGCTCACATTGCAGACTTCCATGGTGCTGTTTGTCTGTACTAGGCTCACATTGCAGACTTCCATGGTGCTGTTTGTCTGTACTAGGCTCACATTGCAGACTTCCATGGTGCTGTTTGTCTGTACTAGGCTCACATTGCAGACTTCCATGGTGCTGTTTGTCTGTACTAGGCTCACATTGCAGACTTCCATGGTGCTGTTTGTCTGTAGGCTCACATTGCAGACTCATGGTGCTGTTTGTTGTACAGACTTCCATGGTGCTGTTTGTCTGTACTAGGCTCACATTGCAGACTTCCATGGTGCTGTTTGTCTGTACTAGGCTGCAGACTTCCATGGTGCTGTTTGTTGCAGGCTCACATTGCAGACCATGGTGCTGTTTGTCTGTACTAGGCTCACATTGCAGACTTCCATGGTGCTGTTTGTCTGTACTAGGCTCACATTGCAGACTTCCATGGTGCTGTTTGTCTGTACTAGGCTCACATTGCAGACTTCCATGGTGCTGTTTGTCTGTACAAGGCTCACATTGCAGACTTCCATGGTGCTGTTTGTCTGTACAAGGCTCACATTGCAGACTTCCATGGTGCTGTTTGTCTGTACTAGGCTCACATTGCAGACTTCCATGGTGCTGTTTGTCTGTACTAGGCTCACATTGCAGACTTCCATGGTGCTGTTTGTCTGTACTAGGCTCACATTGCAGACTTCCATGGTGATGTCTGTCTGTACTAGGCATTGCAGACTTCCATGGTGCTGTTTGTCTGTACAGGACTTCCATGGTGCTGTTTGTCTGTACTAGGCTCACATTGCAGACTTCCATGGTGCTGTTTGTCTGTACTAGGCTCACATTGCAGACTTCCATGGTGCTGTTTGTCTGTACTAGGCTCACATTGCAGACTTCCATGGTTCTGTTTGTCTGTACTAGGCTCACATTGCAGACTTCCATGGTGCTGTTGTCTGTCACATTGTACTTCCATGGTGCTGGCTCACATTGCAGACTTCCATGGTGCTGTTTGTCTGTACTAGGCTCACATTGCAGACTTCCATGTACTAGGCATTGACTTCCATGGTGCTGTTTGTCTGTACTAGGCTCACATTGCAGACTTCCATGGTGCTGTTTGTCTGTACTAGGCTCACATTGCAGACTTCCATGGTGCTGTTTGTCTGTACTAGGCTCACATTGCAGACTTCCATGGTGCTGTTTGTCTGTACTAGGCTCACATTGCAGACTTCCATGGTGCTGTTTGTCTGTACTAGGCTCATGCAGCAGACTTCCATGGTGCTGTTTGTCTGTACTAGGCTCACATTGCAGACTTCCATTCTGTTTGTCTGTACTGGTGCTGTTTGTCTGTACTAGGCTCACATTGCAGACTTCCATGGTGCTGTTTGTCTGTCCATGGTGCTGTTTGTCTGTACTAGGCTCACATTGCAGACTTCCATGGTGCTGTTTGTCTGTACTAGGCTCACATTGCAGACTTCCATGGTGCTGTTTGTCTGTACTAGGCTCACATTGCAGACTTCCATGGTGCTGTTTGTCTGTACTAGGCTCACATTGCAGACTTCCATGGTGCTGTTTGTCTGTACTAGGCTCACATTGCAGACTTCCATGGTGCTGTTTGTCTGTACTAGGCTCACATTGCAGACTTCCATGGTGCTGTTTGTCTGTACTAGGCTCACATTGCAGACTTCCATGGTTCTGTTTGTCTGTACTAGGCTCACATTGCAGACTTCCATTGTTCTGTTTGTCTGTACTAGGCTCACATTGCAGACTTCCATGGTGCTGTTTGTCTGTACTAGGCTCACATTGCAGACTTCCATGTTGATGTCTGTGTGTACGGAGTTCACAGTCCTGACTTCCTGTGTCTACAGGAACACTCAGGGTGATTCTACCAAACGGTGGACAAGCACTATAATAATCAATTAAATCAAGCTTTATTTCTACATCACATTTATGACATGGAATGCAACACAATGTGCTTCACAGGAAAAATACAAATAAAAAACAATACAAATTAAAGCTGAAATATTTACTAATACTAGTATTTAGCCCCCCTCAGATTATCTGTCAGGCTATTGCAGAGGCTGGGGGCAAAATAACTAAAGGCTGCCTCTCCATGCTTCTCGGTCCTAGGCTTTGGGGTAGTTAAAGGGCCAGTGCCGTTAAACGGCCGCACGTTGGCAATGTTCCTCAGGTGGTAAAAAGACATTTTGGTCACATTCCTGATCTGTGATTTAAAATGTAGTTCAAAATCCTCTGGTTACACAGAAATGTAAAGTTGTGTATCGTGTGCGTAGCAGTGAAAATCAATGCTGTGCTTTCTGATAACGCTGACAAGAGGTAATGTATATAAGCTGAACACTACCTGAACCAACATCAAACCCTGTGGTATATATTTTCTCTTGAGTTATGTTCACCAAGGGCGACAAATAGGTCTGAAACCAATTTAGAAGTGGACCGGAGAGGCCAACCCAGCTCTCCAGTTTGTCCAGAAGAACATCATGGTCAACAGTGCTGTACAGAGGACGTAAATCTAAGATCATGTACCACTTCAACCAAGGTTGTCTCTGTGCTGGGCACGAAAAAACAGATTGGAATTTTTTCAAAAATACAGTTGGCACTTAAAAAAGGATTTATCTGTTTGAACATGAATTTCTCCAGAATTCTTCTTAACAATGGAAGGTTGGAGATTGGCTGAAAATTGCTAAGAGCTGAAGAATCTAGATTCCTTTTGTTCAGAAGTGTAAGGACCGATGCCGGGGGTGAGAAGCAGGTACGGGGAGTTGAACATTTAATGAGGAACAGACAGGTAACAGGACAGGAACATCGTAGGCACACGGGTAAACAAGGACATATCACAATCAATGCAGAAGCAGGAAACAGAGTGCGGAACCAGACAGATATAGGGAAGGTCATGACAGAGGTAATTGAGTCCAGGTGAGTCCAATAATCGCTGATGCGCATGACGAGGGAAGGCAGGTGTGCATAATGATGGTGGCAGCAGTGCGTTATGCAGGGCAGCCTGGCGCCCTCGAGCACCAGGGGGGAAGAGCAGGAGCAGGAGTGACAAGAAGGGGGTTCACCATAGCAGTGTGCAGTGATGCATCCATCCTCCAGAGTCACACCCATCCACGGAGGGTAAAACACTCCTGAGCTCAGCAGAGAGAATGTATGTTCATTGATGACTACGCAGCACACCGAGATGGACAGCTGGACAACGTTTAAAAATGGCCACCAATCCATGAGTGACACAAACAATACCCCCATGACTCTCCTGTGGCTCATATGTCTTTCTGTTTGTCTTCCTCACCTCAAACATTTTACTTCCCCTATTATTTCCAACATTAGGTTTGCGAAATTTTCTAGGAAAAGTACATAACATTTTCAATAGGTGGGGATATGATGGCAGAAATTAGGCCTAATCTGAATTGATATGTCTTTCGAAAATGGTGAAAAAGTGTTTACTGCAGAGGAATGTAATGGCACCTATTTGAGAAGGCGCCCACACACATCTCTCTCTCTCTCTCTCTCTCTCTCTCTCTCTCTCTCTCTCTCTCTCTCTCTCTCTCTCTCTTTCTCTCTCTCTCTCATTGTTTTAAGGTGTGTAATTTGAGCAGATACATGATAAGCAAATGAAGCATGACTCATTTTACAGTGTGCAGAAATTAAGATAAAGTCCTTGAGAAAGCAAATCCAAACTTAACAAAACCCACATAAGCATCTTTGGGAACCCTAATGTAGCCCTTTGATAAACACAACTTTACATTTTACATTTCTGTAACCCCAAACTAATTTACTGTTTATCTTTATGGTTAAGATGCACATAGTTAAGGGGAGTGTTTTCAATTTATATTTCATCAGATGGTTATAGAACAAAATATCCAACTACTGTAGTCCTTGGTGATAAATGTAAACATACATATTATGTTCATATGACTGTCAATCACTGTGTGTGTGTGCGCGTGTGGGTGAGTGTGTAGAATTTGTAGTGACAGAAAAACCTGCAGTGCAGGTCTCATGCTCCCCAGATTTGGTGCTATAACTGTGGCACGCAGGGGAGAGGGGGTATAGACTCGTTGTGCTATGACTGTGGCAGGCAGGGGAGAGGGGGTATAGAGTCGTTGTGCTATGACTGTGGCACGCAGGGGAGAGGGGGTATAGACTCGTTGTGCTATGACTGTGGCAGGCAGAGGAGAGGGGGTATAGAGTCGTTGTGCTATGACTGTGGCAGGCAGGGGAGAGGGGGTATAGACTCGTTGTGCTATGACTGTGGCAGGCAGGGGAGAGGGGGTATAGTCGTTGTGCTATGACTGTGGCAGGCAGAGGAGAGGGGGTATAGAGTCGTTGTGCTATGACTGTGGCAGGCAGGGGAGAGGGGGTATAGAGTCGTTGTGCTATGACTGTGGCAGGCAGGGGAGAGGGGGTATAGACTCGTTGTGCTATGACTGTGGCAGGCAGGGGAGAGGGGATATAGACTCGTTGTGCTATGACTGTGGCACGCAGGGGAGAGGGGGTATAGACTCGTTGTGCTATGACTGTGGCAGGCAGGGGAGAGGGGGTGTAGACTCGTTGTGCTATGACTGTGGCACGCAGGGGAGAGGGGGTATAGACTCGTTGTGCTATGACTGTGGCAGGCAGGGGAGAGGGGGTATAGACTCGTTGTGCTATGACTGTGGCACGCAGGGGAGAGGGGGTATAGACTCGTTGTGCTATGACTGTGGCACGCAGGGGAGAGGGGGTATAGACTCGTTGTGCTATGACTGTGGCACGCAGGGGAGAGGGGGTATAGACTAGTTGTGCTATGACTGTGGCAGGCAGGGGAGAGGGGGTATAGACTCGTTGTGCTATGACTGTGGCAGGCAGGGGAGAGGGGGTATAGACTCGTTGTGCTATGACTGTGGCACGCAGGGGAGAGGGGTATAGACTCGTTGTGCTATGACTGTGGCAGGCAGGGGAGAGGGGGTATAGACTCGTTGTGCTATGACTGTGGCAGGCAGGGGAGAGGGGGTATAGACTCGTTGTGCTATGACTGTGGCACGCAGGGGAGAGGGGGTATAGAGTCGTTGTGCTATGACTGTGGCACGCAGGGGAGAGGGGATATAGACTCCTTGTGCTATGACTGTGGCACGCAGGGGAGAGGGGGTATAGACTCGTTGTGCTATGACTGTGGCACGCAGGGGAGAGGGGGTATAGAGTCGTTGTGCTATGACTGTGGCACGCAGGGGAGAGGGGGTATAGACTCGTTGTGCTATGACTGTGGCAGGCAGGGGAGAGGGGGTATAGAGTCGTTGTGCTATGACTGTGGCACGCAGGGGAGAGGGGGTATAGACTCGTTGTGCTATGACTGTGGCAGGCAGGGGAGAGGGGGTATAGACTCGTTGTGCTATGACTGTGGCAGGCAGGGAAGAGGGGGTATAGACTCGTTGTGCTATGACTGTGGCAGGCAGGGGAGAGGGGATATAGACTCGTTGTGCTATGACTGTGGCAGGCAGGGGAGAGGGGGTATAGACTCGTTGTGCTATGACTGTGGCACGCAGGGGAGAGGGGGTATAGACTCGTTGTGCTATGACTGTGGCACGCAGGGGAGAGGGGGTATAGACTCGTTGTGCTATGACTGTGGCACGCAGGGGAGAGGGGGCATAGACTCGTTGTGCTATGACTGTGGCAGGCAGGGGAGGACAAATACCAAGCCAACATTCAGACAAAGTACAATATAACTTAAAAACATGCTGTTTCCCATGTAAACACAAATTACTTGTTATAAGTCGTAAATCCTAATACATTGACATTGTTAATTTGCACAGTATTTCCTCCACAGATATCCATTTGGACAGTATTTCCTCCACAGATATCCATTTGGACAGTATTTCCTCCACAGATATCCATTTGGACAGTATTTCCTCCACAGATATCCATATGTAATACGTCAACCTTTGGTATGTAAAACGGCCTGCCTGTCAAAGTAGATCCAGAGGTAATCACTGTAGTGATGTCTTCACAGAGCTGCCTCAGGAGTTTACACAATCAGACAGACATGAAACATGTTCAAGAGGTGAACTCGCCTCAGGCTGAGACAGATTGAACTCTCACTGCTATTAAAATCGTCAGCTTTTCCCCGACGGCGAAACAACGAAGCACCTCACAAGTCACCCGTATGAAACATGATACAACAGCCAATACAGTTTTCGCACGTGGACCTGGTAAACAAAATGATACATTTAAACTGAACTCACTCCTGGGACAAAAGGAGCGCAAGGCAATCATGGTGCCAGTCAAACCCTCTCCCTGCCTCAACCTGGGCTTGAACCGAGACCCTCTCAATACATTGTCAACAGTCACTTTCGGTGCATCGTTACCCATCGCTCCACAAAATCTACGGCCCTTGCTGAGCAAGGGAAACAACTACTTCAAGGTGTCAGAGCGAGTGACGTCAGCAATTGAAACGCTACTAGTGAGCAATGCTAACTAGCTAGCCATTTCACAACGCTTACACAAAGAAATGAATGAATGGCGCATGTGTGGTATGTCTTTTTAGATAGAATATTTAGGGGTTATATGTCTTTACACTGAGTACACAATGTCTCTTTACATTCATATCCTCTTTAGATTTCAATTCTTTAGGACAATGGCCAGATGACATCAGATGGGGATATGAGAAGACATGCTCAGAACATCTCAGTGGTTCTACACAACACGAAGGATGGTGAGTTGTTTAATACATTGATAATTGGTTTCAATCCTCTAACACTGTATAAACAGATACACTTTATAGACTCGTATCCTTCATATCCTCAGCTTTGAGAACAATAGCCAAATTACATCAAATTACTTCAAATCATAGCCAACCCAGGCAACCTGACACCATTGATTGGCTTATTATATAGTAACATGGGGTTGTTGGCTGTAACTGTTCATGAGACCAAAACAGATCCGTAATGTCGGAGTATGTGTGTATGCGGTAATGGCAGACCTAGGCTGAAATACTATTTGAAATCATTCCAAATAGTTTATCTGTGCTTGATTGAGCTTGCCTGCTGCAATGGAACCAATAGAAACGTAACCAAAAACCCATCTGGCAGTATCAGGCAGGGAAAAGCAAACAACAAAAGTATTAGAACAATTTCAAATAGTATTTGAACCAAGGTCTGGTAGTATGCAGCCATGGACCCCCAGCTGCCCATGCAGCCATGGACCCCCAGCTGCCCGTGCAGTCATCCCTGCCCAGCCTTTCTATGCCTTTCCTCCGGCCGCAATTGCAGCAGCTGAGAATACATTTTGGGAGTGATGCATTCAACAGCTGGTGCTGCCGAGCCCAGGGCTGGTGGAGGTTGACGAGGAGAAGGAGCGACCAGGGGGAACTGTCTGTGGAAACACAGTACATGGAACATGTCTGACTGTAGGCAAGAGGCCAAATGTCTGAGAGGAAGGAACACGGTTTCTTTCTTTCTTTCTTTCTTTCTTTCTTTCTTTCTTTCTTTCTTTCTTTCTTTCTTTCTTTCTTTCTTTCTTTCTTTCTTTCTTTCTTTCTTTCTCTCTCTCATTGTTACTCTCTCTCTTACTCTTTCTCTCTCTCTCCACATACATGAATACATGCCTCCCATCATTCACCCTGCACAGTTTATGCTCTGGGAGGCCCTGAGAATAGTTGTGTCTAATAGTCCATGTGCTGCATGTTTTGGAAGACTGAGAAAGACGTTGGCGGGCATTCACGGCATACAGGTGTTATCACACTGAGACAATGCACCACTTGTGGTTTTGATAAATTAACTGTTCTTAAAGTTGTGTGAAAACCATTTATGGTCTGCTTTTTTCCATTTATGGTCTGCTGTGTTTACAGGATCTGCCAGAACTCTGTGTCAGGTAGTAGAAAAATATGTTGGTACTAGTGTTTATGGACACATACTCTAAAGCTATGGAAGGAAGAGAAAGAGAGAAAGATTGAAACAGAGAGACAGCGTGAGACAGACAGACTAGAGACAGAGAGAAACAGAGAGACAGCATGAGTCAGACAGACTAGAGACAGAGAGGTACAGAGAGACAGCATGAGACAGACAGACTAGAAACAGAGATACAGAGAGACAGCGTGAGACAGTCATAATGAAAGGTATTATATACTGTATAAGTCATAATGAAAGGTATTAGATACTGTATAAGTCATAATGAAAGGTATTAGATACTGTATAAGTCATAATGAAAGGTATTAGATACTGTATAAGTCATAATGAAATGTATTAGATACTGTATAAGTCATAATGAAAGGTATTAGATACTGTATAAGTCATAATGAAAGGTATTAGATACTGTATAAGTCATAATGAAATGTATTAGATACTGTATAAGTCATAATGAAAGGTATTAGATACTGTATAAGTCATAATGAAAGGTATTAGATACTGTATAAGTCATAATGAAAGGTATTAGATACTGTATAAGTCATAATGAAAGGTACTAGATACTGTATAAGTCATAATGAAAGGTATTAGATACTGTATAAGTCATAATGAAAGGTATTAGATACTGTATAAGTCATAATGAAAGGTATTAGATACTGTATAAGTCATAATGAAATGTATTAGATACTGTATAAGTCATAATGAAAGGTATTATATACTGTATAAATCATAATGAAAGGTATTAGATACTGTATAAGTCATAATGAAAGGTACTAGATACTGTATAAGTCATAATGAAAGGTATTAGATACTGTATAAGTCATAATGAAAGGTATTATATACTGTATAAGTCATAATGAAAGGTATTAGATACTGTATAAGTCATAATGAAAGGTATTAGATACTGTATAAGTCATAATGAAAGGTATTAGATACTGTATAAGTCATAATGAAAGGTATTATATACTGTATAAGTCATAATGAAAGGTATTATATACTGTATAAATCATAATGAAAGGTATTAGATACTGTATAAGTCATAATGAAAGGTATTATATACTGTATAAGTCATAATGAAAGGTATTATATACTGTATAAATCATAATGAAAGGTATTAGATACTGTATAAGTCATAATGAAAGGTATTATATACTGTATAAATCATAATGAAAGGTATTAGATACTGTATAAGTCATAATGAAAGCTGTTGTATACTGTATAAGTCATAATGGAAGGTGTTGTATACTGTATAAGTCATAATGAAAGGTATTAGATACTGTATAAGTCATAATGAAAGGTATTAGATACAGTGTATAAATCATAATGAAAGGTATTAGATACTGTATAAGTCATAATGAAAGGTATTAGATACTGTATAAGACATAATGAAAGGTATTAGATACTGTATAAGTCATAATGAAAGGTATTAGATACTGTATAAGTCATAATGAAAGGTATTAGATACAGTGTATAAATCATAATGAAAGGTATTAGATACTGTATAAGTCATAATGAAAGGTATTAGATACTGTATAAGTCATAATGAAAGGTATTAGATACTGTATAAGTCATAATGAAAGGTATTAGATACTGTATAAGTCATAATGAAAGGTATTAGATACTGTATAAGTCATAATGAAAGGTATTAGATACTGTATAAGTCATAATGAAAGCTGTTGTATACTGTATAAGTCATAATGGAAGGTGTTAGATACTGTATAAGTCATAATGAAAGGTGTTAGATACTGTATAAGTCATAATGAAAGGTATTAGATACTGTATAAGTCATAATGAAAGGTGTTAGATACTGTATAAGTCATAATGGAAGGTGTTAGATACTGTATAAGTCATAATGAATGGTATTAGATACTGTATAAGTCATAATGAAAGGTATTAGATACTGTATAAGTCATAATGAAAGGTATTAGATACTGTATAAGTCATAATGAAAGGTATTAGATACTGTATAAGTCATAATGAAAGGTATTAGATACTGTATAAGTCATAATGAAAGGTATTAGATACTGTATAAGTCATAATGAAAGGTATTAGATACTGTATAAGTCATAATGAAAGGTGTTAGATACTGTATAAGTCATAATGGAAGGTGTTAGATACTGTATAAGTCATAATGAAAGGTATTAGATACTGTATAAGTCATAATGAAAGGTATTAGATACTGTATAAGTCATAATGAAAGGTATTAGATACTGTATAAGTCATAATGAAAGGTATTAGATACTGTATAAGTCATAATGAAAGGTATTAGATACTGTATAAGTCATAATGAAAGGTATTAGATACTGTATAAGTCATAATGAAAGGTATTATATACTGTATAAGTCATAATGAAAGGTATTATATACTGTATAAGTCATAATGAAAGGTATTAGATACTGTATAAGTCATAATGGAAGGTGTTGTATACTGTATAAGTCATAATGAAAGGTATTATATACTGTATAAGTCATAATGGAAGGTTATGTATACTGTATAAGTCATAATGGAAGGTATTAGATACTGTATAAGTCATAATGAAAGGTATTAGATACTGTATAAGTCATAATGAAAGGTATTAGATACTGTATAAGACATAATGAAAGGTATTATATACTGTATAAGTCATAATGGAAGGTATTAGATACTGTATAAGTCATAATGAAAGGTATTATATACTGTATAAGTCATAATGAAAGGTATTATATACTGTATAAGTCGTAATGAAAGGTATTAGATACTGTATAAGTCATAATGAAAGGTATTATATACTGTATAAGTCATAATGAAAGGTATTATATACTGTATAAGACATAATGAAAGGTATTATATACTGTATAAATCATAATGAAAGGTATTAGATACTGTATAAGTCATAATGAAAGGTATTAGATACTGTATAAGTCATAATGAAAGGTATTAGATACTGTATAAGTCATAATGAAAGGTATTAGATACTGTATAAGTCATAATGAAAGGTATTATATACTGTATAAATCATAATGAAAGGTATTATATACTGTATAAGTCATAATGAAAGGTATTATATACTGTATAAATCATAATGAAAGGTATTAGATACTGTATAAGTCATAATGAAAGGTATTAGATACTGTATAAGTCATAATGAAAGGTATAGCGTCTGCTAAATGACTTAAATGTAATGTAAATGTATTAGATACTGTATAAGTCACAATGAAAGGTATTAGATACTGTATAAGTCATAATGAAAGGTATTAGATACTGTATAAGTCATAATGAAAGGTATTAGATACTGTATAAGTCATAATGAAAGGTATTAGATACTGTATAAGTCATAATGAAAGCTGTTGTATACTGTATAAGTCATAATGAAAGGTATTAGATACTGTATAAGTCATAATGAAAGGTACTAGATACTGTATAAGTCATAATGGAAGGTGTTGTATACTGTATAAGTCATAATGAAAGGTATTAGATACTGTATAAGTCATAATGAAAGGTATTAGATACTGTATAAGTCATAATGAAAGCTGTTGTATACTGTATAAGTCATAATGAAAGGTATTAGATACTGTATAAGTCATAATGAAAGGTACTAGATACTGTATAAGTCATAATGGAAGGTGTTGTATACTGTATAAGTCATAATGAAAGGTATTAGATACTGTATAAGTCATAATGAAAGGTACTAGATACTGTATAAGTCATAATGGAAGGTGTTGTATACTGTATAAGTCATAATGAAAGGTATTAGATACTGTATAAGTCATAATGAAAGGTATTAGATACTGTATAAGTCATAATGAAAGGTATTAGATACTGTATAAGTCATAATGAAAGGTACTAGATACTGTATAAGTCATAATGAAAGGTACTAGATACTGTATAAGTCATAATGGAAGGTGTTGTATACTGTATAAGTCATAATGAAAGGTATTAGATACTGTATAAGTCATAATGAAAGGTATTAGATACTGTATAAGTCATAATGAAAGGTATTAGATACTGTATAAGTCATAATGAAAGGTACTAGATACTGTATAAGTCATAATGGAAGGTGTTGTATACTGTATAAGTCATAATGAAAGGTATTAGATACTGTATAAGTCATAATGGAAGGTGTTGTATACTGTATAAGTCATAATGAAAGGTATTAGATACTGTATAAGTCATAATGGAAGGTGTTGTATACTGTATAAGTCATAATGAAAGGTATTAGATACTGTATAAGTCATAATGGAAGGAGTTGTATACTGTATAAGTCATAATGAAAGGTATTAGATACTGTATAAGTCATAATGAAAGGTATTAGATACTGTATAAGTCATAATGAAAGGTATTAGATACTGTATAAGTCATAATGAAAGGTATTAGATACTGTATAAGTCATAATGAAAGGTATTAGATACTGTATAAGTCATAATGAAAGGTATTAGATACTGTATAAGTCATAATGAAAGGTATTAGATACTGTATAAGTCATAATGAAAGGTACTAGATACTGTATAAGTCATAATGGAAGGTGTTGTATACTGTATAAGTCATAATGAAAGGTATTAGATACTGTATAAGTCATAATGAAAGGTACTAGATACTGTATAAGTCATAATGGAAGGTGTTGTATACTGTATAAGTCATAATGAAAGGTATTAGATAGTCATAATGAAAGGTATTAGATATAAGTCATAATGAAAGGTATTAGATACTGTATAAGTCATAATGAAAGGTATTAGATACTGTATAAGTCATAATGAAAGGTATTAGATACTGTATAAGTCATAATGAAAGGTATTAGATACTGTATAAGTCATAATGAAAGGTATTAGATACTGTATAAGTCATAATGAAAGGTATTAGATACTGTATAAGTCATAATGAAAGGTATTAGATACTGTATAAGTCATAATGAAAGGTATTAGATACTGTATAAGTCATAATGAAAGGTATTAGATACTGTATAAGTCATAATGGAAGGTGTTGTATACTGTATAAGTCATAATGAAAGGTATTAGATACTGTATAAGTCATAATGAAAGGTATTAGATACTGTATAAGTCATAATGGAAGGTGTTGTATACTGTATAAGTCATAATGAAAGGTATTAGATACTGTATAAGTCATAATGAAAGGTATTAGATACTGTATAAGTCATAATGAAAGGTATTAGATACTGTATAAGTCATAATGAAAGGTATTAGATACTGTATAAGTCATAATGAAAGGTATTAGATACTGTATAAGTCATAATGGAAGGTGTTGTATACTGTATAAGTCATAATGAAAGGTATTAGATACTGTATAAGTCATAATGAAAGGTATTAGATACTGTATAAGTCATAATGAAAGGTATTAGATACTGTATGTCATAATGGAAGATACTGTATAAGTCATAATGAAAGGTATTAGATACTGTATAAGTCATAATGGAAGGTATTAGATACTGTATAAGTCATAATGAAAGGTATTAGATACTGTATAAGTCATAATGGAAGGTGTTGTATACTGTATAAGTCATAATGAAAGGTATTAGATACTGTATAAGTCATAATGGAAGGAGTTGATACTGTATAAGTCATAATGAAAGGTATTAGATACTGTATAAGTCATAATGAAGGTATTAGTATACTGTATAAGTCATAATGAAAGGTATTAGATACTGTATAAGTCATAATGAAAGGTATTAGATACTGTATAAGTCATAATGAAAGGTATTAGATACTGTATAAGTCATAATGAAAGGTATTAGATACTGTATAAGTCATAATGAAAGGTATTAGATACTGTATAAGTCATAATGAAAGGTACTAGATACTGTATAAGTCATAATGGAAGGTGTTGTATACTGTATAAGTCATAATGAAAGGTATTAGATACTGTATAAGTCATAATGAAAGGTACTAGATACTGTATAAGTCATAATGGAAGGTGTTGTATACTGTATAAGTCATAATGAAAGGTATTAGATACTGTATAAGTCATAATGAAAGGTATTAGATACTGTATAAGTCATAATGAAAGGTATTAGATACTGTATAAGTCATAATGAAAGGTATTAGATACTGTATAAGTCATAATGAAAGGTATTAGATACTGTATAAGTCATAATGAAAGGTATTAGATACTGTATAAGTCATAATGAAAGGTATTAGATACTGTATAAGTCATAATGAAAGGTATTAGATACTGTATAAGTCATAATGAAAGGTATTAGATACTGTATAAGTCATAATGAAAGGTATTAGATACTGTATAAGTCATAATGAAAGCTGTTGTATACTGTATAAGTCATAATGAAAGGTATTAGATACTGTATAAGTCATAATGAAAGGTATTAGATACTGTATAAGTCATAATGAAAGCTGTTGTATACTGTATAAGTCATAATGAAAGGTATTAGATACTGTATAAGTCATAATGAAAGGTACTAGATACTGTATAAGTCATAATGGAAGGTGTTGTATACTGTATAAGTCATAATGAAAGGTATTAGATACTGTATAAGTCACAATGAAAGGTATTAGATACTGTATAAGTCATAATGAAAGGTATTATATACTGTTTAAGTCATAATGAAAGGTATTAGATACTGTATAAGTCACAATGAAAGGTATTATATACTGTATAAGTCATAATGAAAGGTATTAGATACTGTATAAGTCACAATGAAAGGTATTAGATACTGTATAAATCATAATGAAAGGTATTAGATACTGTATAAGTCATAATGAAAGGTATTAGATACTGTATAAGTCATAATGAAAGGTATTGGATACTGTATAAGTCATAATGAAAGGTATTAGATACTGTATAAGACATAATGAAAGGTATTAGATACTGTATAAGTCATAATGAAAGGTATTATATACTGTATAAGTCATAATGAAAGGTATTAGATACTGTATAAGTCATAATGAAAGGTACTAGATACTGTATAAGTCATAATGAAAGGTATTAGATACTGTATAAGTCATACTGAAAGGTATAGCGTCTGCTAAATGACTTAAATGTAATGTAAATGTATTAGATACTGTATAAGTCATAATGAAAGGTATTAGATACTGTATAAGTCATAATGAAAGGTATTAGATACTGTATAAGTCATAATGAAAGGTATTAGATACTGTATAAGTCATAATGAAAGGTATTAGATACTGTATAAGACATAATGAAAGGTATTAGATACTGTATAAGTCATAATGAAAGGTATTATATACTGTATAAGTCATAATGAAAGGTATTAGATACTGTATAAGTCATAATGAAAGGTATTAGATACTGTATAAGTCATAATGAAAGGTATTAGATACTGTATAAGTCATAATGAAAGGTATTAGATACTGTATAAGTCATAATGAAAGGTATTAGATACTGTATAAGTCATAATGAAAGGTATTAGATACTGTATAAGTCATAATGAAAGGTATTAGATACTGTATAAGTCATAATGAAAGGTATTAGATACTGTATAAGTCATAATGAAAGGTATTAGATACTGTATAAGTCATAATGAAAGGTATTAGATACTGTATAAGTCATAATGAAAGGTATTAGATACTGTATAAGTCATAATGAAAGGTATTAGATACTGTATAAGTCATAATGAAAGGTATTAGATAATAAGACATAATGAAAGGTATTAGATACTGTATAAGTCATAATGAAAGGTATTAGATACTGTATAAGTCATAATGAAAGGTATTAGATACTGTATAAGTCATAATGAAAGGTATTAGATACTGTATAAGTCATAATGAAAGGTATTAGATACTGTATAAGTCATAATGAAAGGTATTTAGATACATAATGTATACTGTAGTCATAATGAAAGGTATTAGATACTGTATAAGTCATAATGAAAGGTATTAGATACTGTATAAGTCATAATGAAAGGTATTAGATACTGTATAAGTCATAATGAAAGGTATTAGATACTGTATAAGTCATAATGAAAGGTATTAGATACTGTATAAGTCATAATGAAAGGTATTAGATACTGTATAAGTCATAATGAAAGGTATTAGATACTGTATAAGACATAATGAAAGGTATTAGATACTGTATAAGTCATAATGAAAGGTATTAGATACTGTATAAGTCATAATGAAAGGTATTAGATACTGTATAAGTCATAATGAAAGGTATTAGATACTGTATAAGTCATAATGAAAGGTATTAGATACTGTATAAGACATAATGAAAGGTATTAGATACTGTATAAGTCATAATGAAAGGTATTAGATACTGTATAAGTCACAATGAAAGGTATTAGATACTGTATAAGTCACAATGAAAGGTATTAGATACTGTATAAGTCACAATGAAAGGTATTAGATACTGTATAAGTCATAATGAAAGGTATTAGATACTGTATAAGTCATAATGAAAGGTATTAGATACTGTATAAGTCATAATGGAAGGTGTTGTATACTGTATAAGTCATAATGAAAGGTATTATATACTGTATAAGTCATAATGGAAGGTTATGTATACTGTATAAGTCATAATGGAAGGTATTAGATACTGTATAAGTCATAATGAAAGGTATTAGATACTGTATAAGTCATAATGAAAGGTATTAGATACTGTATAAGACATAATGAAAGGAGTTGATACTGTATAAGTCATAATGAAAGGTATTAGATACTGTATAAGTCATAATGAAAGGTATTAGATACTGTATAAGTCATAATGAAAGGTATTAGATACTGTATAAGTCATAATGAAAGGTATTAGATACTGTATAAGTCATAATGAAAGGTATTAGATACTGTATAAGTCATAATGAAAGGTATTAGATACTGTATAAGTCATAATGAAAGGTATTAGATACTGTATAAGTCATAATGAAAGGTATTAGATACTGTATAAGTCATAATGAAAGGTGTTGTATACTGTATAAGTCATAATGAAAGGTATTAGATACTGTATAAGTCATAATGAAAGGTACTAGATACTGTATAAGTCATAATGGAAGGTGTTGTATACTGTATAAGTCATAATGAAAGGTATTAGATACTGTATAAGTCATAATGAAAGGTATTAGATACTGTATAAGTCATAATGAAAGGTATTAGATACTGTATAAGTCATAATGAAAGGTATTAGATACTGTATAAGTCATAATGAAAGGTATTAGATACTGTATAAGTCATAATGAAAGGTATTAGATACTGTATAAGTCATAATGAAAGGTATTAGATACTGTATAAGTCATAATGAAAGGTATTAGATACTGTATAAGTCATAATGAAAGGTATTAGATACTGTATAAGTCATAATGAAAGGTATTAGATACTGTATAAGTCATAATGAAAGGTATTGTATACTGTATAAGTCATAATGAAAGGTATTAGATACTGTATAAGTCATAATGAAAGGTATTAGATACTGTATAAGTCATAATGAAAGGTATTGTATACTGTATAAGTCATAATGAAAGGTATTAGATACTGTATAAGTCATAATGAAAGGTACTAGATACTGTATAAGTCATAATGAAAGGTGTTAGTATACTGTATAAGTCATAATGAAAGGTATTAGATACTGTATAAGTCATAATGAAAGGTATTAGATACTGTATAAGTCATAATGAAAGGTATTATATACTGTTTAAGTCATAATGAAAGGTATTAGATACTGTATAAGTCATAATGAAAGGTATTATATACTGTATAAGTCATAATGAAAGGTATTAGATACTGTATAAGTCACAATGAAAGGTATTAGATACTGTATAAATCATAATGAAAGGTATTAGATACTGTATAAGTCATAATGAAAGGTATTAGATACTGTATAAGTCATAATGAAAGGTATTAGATACTGTATAAGTCACAATGAAAGGTATTAGATACTGTATAAGTCATAATGAAAGGTATTAGATACTGTATAAGTCATAATGAAAGGTATTAGATACTGTATAAGTCATAATGAAAGGTATTAGATACTGTATAAGTCACAATGAAAGGTATTAGATACTGTATAAGTCATAATGAAAGGTATTAGATACTGTATAAGTCATAATGAAAGGTATAGTCATAATGAAAGGTATTAGATACTGTATAAGTCATAATGGTAAATGACTGTAAATGTAATGTAAATGTATTAGATACTGTATAAGTCATAATGAAAGGTATTAGATACTGTATAAGTCATAATGAAAGGTATTAGATACTGTATAAGTCATAATGAAAGGTATTAGATACTGTATAAGTCATAATGAAAGGTATTAGATACTGTATAAGTCATAATGAAAGGTATTAGATACTGTATAAGACATAATGAAAGGTATTAGATACTGTATAAGTCATAATGAAAGGTATTAGATACTGTATAAGTCATAATGAAAGGTATTAGATACTGTATAAGTCATAATGAAAGGTATTAGATACTGTATAAGTCATAATGAAAGGTATTAGATACTGTGTATAAGTCATAATGAAAGGTATTAGATACTGTATAAGTCATAATGAAAGGTATTAGATACTGTATAAGTCATAATGAAAGGTATTAGATACTGTATAAGTCATAATGAAAGGTATTAGATACTGTATAAGTCATAATGAAAGGTATTAGATACTGTATAAGTCATAATGAAAGGTATTAGATACTGTATAAGTCATAATGAAAGGTATTAGATACTGTATAAGTCATAATGAAAGGTATTAGATACTGTATAAGTCATAATGAAAGGTATTAGATACTGTATAAGTCATAATGAAAGGTATTAGATACTGTATAAGACATAATGAAAGGTATTATATACTGTATAAGTCATAATGAAAGGTATTAGATACTGTTTAAGTCATAATGAAAGGTATTAGATACTGTATAAGACATAATGAAAGGTATTAGATACTGTATAAGTCATAATGAAAGGTATTAGATACTGTATAAGTCATAATGAAAGGTATTAGATACTGTATAAGTCATAATGAAAGGTATTAGATACTGTATAAGTCATAATGAAAGGTATTAGATACTGTATAAGTCATAATGAAAGGTATTAGATACTGTATAAGACATAATGAAATGTATTATATACTGTATAAGACATAATGAAAGGTATTAGATACTGTATAAGTCATAATGAAAGGTATTAGATACTGTATAAGACATAATGAAAGGTATTAGATACTGTATAAGACATAATGAAAGGTATTAGATACTGTATAAGACATAATGAAAGGTATTAGATACTGTATAAGTCATAATGAAAGGTATTAGATACTGTATAAGTCATAATGAAAGGTATTAGATACTGTATAAGTCATAATGAAAGGTATTAGATACTGTATAAGTCATAATGAAAGGTATTAGATACTGTATAAGTCATAATGAAAGGTATTAGATACTGTATAAGTCATAATGAAAGGTATTAGATACTGTATAAGTCATAATGAAAGGTATTAGATACTGTATAAGTCATAATGAAAGGTATTATATACTGTATAAGTCATAATGAAAGGTATTAGATACTGTATAAGTCATAATGAAAGGTACTAGATACTGTATAAGTCATAATGAAAGGTATTAAGGTATTATATTATTATTTCCCTTTTGAACTTTAACTATTTGTGCATCACTACAACACTGCATATATAGATAATACGACATTTGTAATGTCTTTATTCTTTTGGAACTTCTGTGAGTGTAATGTTCACTGTTCATTTGTTATTGTTTATTTCACTTTTCTTTATTATCTATTTCACTTGTTTTGGCAATGTTAACATATGTTTCCTATGCCAATAAAGCCCCTTAAATTGAAATTGAGAATTGAGAGAGAGAGAGGGAGAGATAATATAAATCTCTCTCTCTCTCTCTCTCTCTCTCTCTCTCTCTCTCTCTCTCTCTCTCTCAATCTCAAAAGTTTGTGTATTAAATCTAATGCATCCACTCAGATACTCAGATGTAATTTTGTGTAGAGTAGCCCCCAGATTAAACTGCAATATATGTTTTTTTTTTACAACAGGTTACTGTCAAGGCAGGGCTGTGGTATGATGACTATATCAGGGCCTCCTGAACCTTTTCTTTATTGTGTGTGTGTGTTTGTATTGTAAGTGTGTCCGTGCATGTACAGTATGTGCGTGTGTGTGTGAATGTGTCTCTATAAGTAGGTTTGTATTGTAAGCATGGATGTGCATACGCATGCGTCCTACATGTGTCTGTGTCTGTGTGTGTGTCTGTGTCTGTGTCTGTGCGTGTGTTTTGTGTCTGTGTCTGTGTCTGTGTCTGTGCGTGTGTCTGTGCGTGCTTGTGTGTTTGTATCGTGTGGCCTGGGAGTTCCACATTCCCAGACCAGCCAATGAGCTGGACGATGGCTCAATCAGGTCCCCTGGTGGTTCAGCATACAGAACACATTAATGCTGGGAACCTGTCTGGGTCATCCAGGACCAGACTTAATCAATCCACTGTATTCATTTAAAGGGCCATGCCTACAGGCTGCATATGTTACACTCCATGCTGATCTGAAGAGAAGGGGAAAGGGTTGAGCTAAAGGAACGAGAGCCAAGTCAGAGCTAACTCACTCATTCACTCAAGAACTCATGGACATAATTTAATCAAAGTGTAAGATCGAATTCTGGAATGAGCTTGACTACAACTCCTTTATATGTTGTTTTCTGCTGTATCCCAAAACATGAAAACTAAAGTGTGCCAGATATATGGATTTGTCTTCTTTCCTCTGGTTTAGAGTGTGTTTCTATGTGGCTAAAAGAGGAGAGCAGTCGCATCCCTTTTGTGAGGCACACAACCTCTCGCTGCCCTGGGTGCATCTATGAATATTTTAGTGAGTCACATGGCTGTTATGTCCGATTGAGTGTACCTGGCACAGGCCGCAGCACCACAGGTGGGGCATTAGCTATAACCACAACATACTGGACAGGCCATGCTGCAGACCTAGGTTAAAAAACACGTGCTTTTCCTTGGAATTCTGTTTTCTGGAGCCTGGCCTGGAATGACAGATTGGCGAAGTTTGGGATTTTTCAGACTATTCCATTGGTTCCATTGCACAAGACAAGCTCAATCAAACACAGCTAAAGTATTTTAAAGGGTATTAAATACTATCTGAACCCAGGTCTGCTGGCATTGAATCAGATTCATCTCCAGCCTCACTCACACAGAGCAACACAGCTAGAACAGAAACAGCCCTGAACCGTTTCAGAGTACAGACAGTTTCATAAACCATGCATGAAAGAGTTGACTTATTTTCTGTACTATTTTTATGAAAGAGAATACACAAAAAGGGAATGTGATACTAGTTAGGGAACATAAAGCTTTTTCAACTGTAGCCCAGACCTTATACTCCGACGTCGTACAAATAAAACGCAGCATCCATTATTTGGATATGAGAGGCACATTTTCTGGTTGAGAGTGAGCAGCACAGCACTAGTCACACTTCTATGACATCACGTCTCCCTTCTCATGACAATAACATTTTATCTCAGTGAATTCACCATGTTCCACGTCACACTGACAGCACACACACACACACACACACACACACACACACACACACACACACACACACACACACACACACACACACACACACACACACACACACACACACACACACACACACACACACACACACACACACACACACACACACACACGTATGCCTGGTGGTTCTGCTGAATTTCCGGGAGCGTGTTATGTGTGTCTGCCTCCCTTTAGTGTAATAACCTACAAAAAAAACTCAACGCTGCTGGTAAAGACATTTATAAAGTAAACACAATGTGTGTGTAGGACCATTGTCACCATGGCAACGCCTGTCATTGTACTGAAGTCATCCACAATGTCGCCATGGCACCACGGTTCATTCTAATCCCTTCTGCGGCTGTGAGAGTAAGCCATGTTTTATTTGGTGGGCCTTGCAGACTCATCACAGCTCCGAAAGGGTGTGGTGCGGCGAACGACCTGTCAGTGTGCTACTGTTGGACATGAGGAGGCCTGATGTGAACCACCTGTCAGTGTGCTACTGTTGGACATGAGGAGGCCTGATGTGAACCAGTGTGCTTTCAGTGTGCTAGTGTGCTACTGTTGGACATGAGGAGGCCTGATGTGAACC
Organism: Oncorhynchus keta; assembly: GCF_023373465.1. Classification (NCBI taxonomy): domain Eukaryota; kingdom Metazoa; phylum Chordata; class Actinopteri; order Salmoniformes; family Salmonidae; genus Oncorhynchus; species Oncorhynchus keta. The sequence goes on from NC_068428.1 coordinate 32,780,426, forward strand.
ACCTGTCAGTGTGCTACTGTTGGACATGAGGAGGCCTGATGTGAAGAACCTGTCAGTGTGATACTATTGGACATGAGGAGGCCTGATGTGAACATCCTGTCAGTGTGATACTGTTGGACATGAGGAGGCCTGATGTGAACATCCTGTCAGTGTGCTACTGTTGGACATGAGGAGGCCTGATGTGAACATCCTGTCAGTGTGCTACTATTGGACATGAGGAGGCCTGATGTGAACATCCTGTCAGTGTGATACTGTTGGACATGATGAGGCCTGATGTGAACATCCTGTCAGTGTGATACTGTTGGACATGAGGAGGCCTGATGTGAACCACCTGTCAGTGTGCTACTGTTGGACATGAGGAGGCCTGATGTGAACAATGTGTCAGTGTGCTACTATTGGACATGAGGAGGCCTGATGTGAACATCCTGTCAGTGTGATACTGTTGGACATGAGGAGCCTGATGTGAACCACCTGTCAGTGTGCTACTGTTGGACATGAGGAGGCCTGATGTGAAGAACCTGTCAGTGTGCTACTGTTGGACATGAGGAGGCCTGATGTGAACAATGTGTCAGTGTGCTAATGTTGGACATGAGGAGGCCTGATGTGAACATCCTGTCAGTGTGCTACTGTTGGACATGAGGAGGCCTGATATGAACCACCTGTCAGTGTGCTACTGTTGGACATGAGGAGGCCTGATGTGAACAATGTGTCAGTGTGCTAATGTTGGACATGAGGAGGCCTGATGTGAAGAACCTGTCAGTGTGCTACTGTTGGACATGAGGAGGCCTGATGTGAACAATGTGTCAGTGTGCTAATGTTGGACATGAGGAGGCCTGATGTGAAGAACCTGTCAGTGTGCTACTGTTGGACATGAGGAGGCCTGATGTGAAGAACCTGTCAGTGTGCTAATGTTGGACATGAGGAGGCCTGATGTGAAGAACCTGTCAGTGTGCTAATGTTGGACATGAGGAGGCCTGATGTGAAGAACCTGTCAGTGTGCTAATGTTGGACATGAGGAGGCCTGATGTGAAGAACCTGTCAGTGTGCTAATGTTGGACATGAGGAGGCCTGATGTGAAGAACCTGTCAGTGTGCTAATGTTGGACATGAGGAGGCCTGATGTGAAGAACCTGTCAGTGTGCTACTGTTGGACATGATGCGAACGACCTGTCAGTGTGCTACTGTTGGACATGAGGAGGCCTGATGTGAACCACCTGTCAGTGTGCTAATGTTGGACATGAGGAGGCCTGATGTGAAGAACCTGTCAGTGTGCTACTGTTGGACATGATGTGAACAACCTCTCAGTGTGCCACTGTTGGACATGAGGAGGCCTGATGTGAACATCCTGTCAGTGTGATACTGTTGGACATGAGGAGGCCTGATGTGAACAATGTGTCACTGTGCTAATGTTGGACATGAGGAGGCCTGATGTGAAGAACCTGTCAGTGTGCTACTGTTGGACATGATGTGAACGACCTGTCAGTGTGCTACTGTTGGACATGAGGAGGCCTGATGTGAACAACCTGTCAGTGTGCTACTGTTGGACATGAGGAGGCCTGATGTGAACAACCTGTCAGTGTGCTAATGTTGGACATGAGGAGGCCTGATGTGAAGAACCTGTCAGTGTGCTACTGTTGGACATGATGCGAACGACCTGTCAGTGTGCTACTGTTGGACATGAGGAGGCCTGATGTGAACCACCTGTCAGTGTGCTAATGTTGGACATGAGGAGGCCTGATGTGAAGAACCTGTCAGTGTGCTACTGTTGGACATGATGTGAACAACCTCTCAGTGTGCCACTGTTGGACATGAGGAGGCCTGATGTGAACATCCTGTCAGTGTGATACTGTTGGACATGATGTGAACGACCTGTCACTGTGCTAATGTTGGACATGAGGAGGCCTGATGTGAAGAACCTGTCAGTGTGCTACTGTTGGACATGATGTGAACGACCTGTCAGTGTGCTACTGTTGGACATGAGGAGGCCTGATGTGAACCACCTGTCAGTGTGCTACTGTTGGACATGAGGAGGCCGGATGTGAACGACCTGTGAGTGTGCTACTTTTGGACATGAGGAGGCCTGATGTGAACCACCTGTCAGTGTGCTACTATTGGACATGAGGAGGCCTGATGTGAACGACCTGTCAGTGTGCAACTGTTGGACATGAGGAGGCCTGATGTGAACATCCTGTCAGTGTGCTACTATTGGACATGAGGAGGCCTGATGTGAACGACCTGTCAGTGTGTTACTGTTGGACATGAGGAGGCCTGATGTGAACGACCTGCCAGTGTGTTACTGTTGGACATGAGGAGGCCTAATGTGAACAACCTGTCATTATGCTACTGTTAGACACGGGGAGGCCTGATGTGAATGACATTTGGAGGAATCAGAAAGACACATTTTAAGAATTCTAGTGTGTGTTCATACAGTGTAGACCTGCCTGCCTGTGCCTATGTGTTTCAGGTTTCGGGCTAAGGTGGGGGGTAGTGTTAAACTGATGAGGGGTAGTGTTAAACTGATGAGGGGTAGTGTTAAACTGATGAGGGGTAGTGTTAAACTGATGAGGGGTAGTGTTAAACTGATGAGGGGTAGTGTTAAACTGATGAGGGGTAGTGTTAAACTGATGAGGGGTAGTGTTAAACTGATGAGGGGTAGTGTTAAACTGATGAGGGGTAGTGTTAAACTGATGAGGGGTAGTGTTAAACTGATGAGGGGTAGTGTTAAACTGATGAGGGTAGTGTTAAACTGATGAGGGTAGTGTTAAACTGATGAGGGGTAGTGTTAAACTGATGAGGGGTAGTGTTAAACTGATGGGGGTAGTGTAAAAACTGATGAGGGTAGTGTTAAACTGATGAGGGGTAGTGTTAAACTGATGAGGGGTAGTGTTAAACTGATGAGGGGTAGTGTTAAACTGATGAGGGGTAGTGTTAAACTGATGAGGGGTAGTGTTAAACTGATGAGGGGTAGTGTTAAACTGATGAGGGGTAGTGTTAAACTGAAGAGGGGTAGTGTTAAACTGATGAGGGGTAGTGTTAAACTGATGAGGGGTAGTGTTAAACTGATGAGGGGTAGTGTTAAACTGATGAGGGGTAGTGTTAAACTGATGAGGGGTAGTGTTAAACTGATGAGGGCTAGTGTTAAACTGATGAGGGGTAGTGTTAAACTAATGAGGGGTAGAGTTAAACTGATGAGGGGTAGTGTTAAACTGATGGGGGTAGTGTTAAACTGATGGGGGTAGTGTTAAACTGATGAGGGGTAGAGTTAAACTGATGAGGGGTAGAGTTAAACTGATGAGGGGTAGTGTTAAAACTGATGAGGGGTAGTGTTAACCTGATGAGGGCTAGTGTTAAACTGATGGGGGGGTAGTGTTAAACTGATGAGGGGTAGTGTTAAACTGATGAGGGGTAGTGTTAAACTGATGAGGGTAGTGTTAAACTGATGAGGGCTAGTGTTAAACTGATGAGGGTAGTGTTAAACTGATGAGGGGTAGTGTTAAACTGATGAGGGGTAGTGTTAAACTGATGAGGGGTAGTGTTACACTGATGAGGGGTAGTGTTAAACTGATGGGGGGTAGAGTTAAACTGATGAGGGGTAGTGTTACACTGATGAGGGGTAGTGTTAAACTGATGGGGGGTAGAGTTAAACTGATGAGGGGTAGTGTTACACTGATGAGGGGTAGTGTTAAACTGATGGTAGAGTTAAACTGATGAGGGGTAGTGTTAAACTGATGGGGGGTAGAGTTAAACTGATGAGGGGTAGTGTTACACTGATGAGGGGTAGTGTTAAACTGATGGGGGGTAGAGTTAAACTGATGAGGGGTAGTGTTACACTGATGAGGGGTAGTGTTAAACTGATGAGGGGTAGTGTTACACTGATGAGGGGTAGTGTTACACTGATGAGGGTAGTGTTAAACTGATGAGGGGTAGTGTTACACTGATGAGGGGTAGTGTTAAACTGATGGGGGTAGAGTTAAACTGATGAGGGGTAGTGTTAAACTGATGGGGGTAGTGTTAAACTGATGAGGGTAGTGTTAAACTGATGAGGGGTAGTGTTACACTGATGAGGGGTAGTGTTAAACTGATGAGGGGTAGTGTTACACTGATGAGGGGTAGTGTTAAACTGATGGGGGTAGAGTTAAACTGATGAGGGGTAGTGTTACACTGATGAGGGGTAGTGTTAAACTGATGGGGGGTAGAGTTAAACTGATGAGGGGTAGTGTTACACTGATGAGGGTAGTGTTAAACTGATGGTAGAGTTAAACTGATGAGGGGTAGTGTTAAACTGATGGGGGTAGAGTTAAACTGATGAGGATAGTGTTACACTGATGAGGTAACACTAGTGTTAAACTGATGGGGGTAGAGTTAAACTGATGAGGGGTAGTGTTACACTGATGAGGGGTAGTGTTAAACTGATGGGGGTAGAGTTAAACTGATGAGGGGTAGTGTAGTCCTTCTGTAGCTCAGTTGGTAGAGCATGGCGCTTGTAACGCAGGGGTAGTGGGTTCGATTCCCGGGACCACCCATACGTAGAATGTATGCACACATGACTGTAAGTCGCTTTGGATAAAAGCGTCTGCTAAATGGCATATATTATTATTATTATTATTATTATTACACTGATGAGGGGTAGTGTTAAACTGATGGTAGAGTTAAACTGATGAGGGGTAGTGTTAAACTGATGGGGGTAGAGTTAAACTGATGAGGGGTAGTGTTACACTGATGAGGGGTAGTGTTAAACTGATGGGGGGTAGAGTTAAACTGATGAGGGGTGGTGTTACACTGATGAGGGGTAGTGTTAAACTGATGAGGGGTATTGTTAAATTGATGAGGGGTGTTGTTAAATTGATGAGGAGTATTGTTAAACTGATGAGGGGTATTGTTAAACTGATGAGGGGTAGTGTTAAACTGATGAGGGCTAGTGTTAAACTGATGAGGGGTAGTGTTAAACTGATGAGGGCTAGTGTTAAACTGATGAGGGGTAGTGTTAAACTAATGAGGGGTAGAGTTAAATTGATGAGGGGTAGTGTTACACTGATGAAGGGTAGAGTTACATTGATGAGGGGTAGTGTTAAACTGATGGGGGATAGAGTTAAACTGATGAGGGGTAATGTTAAACTGATGAGGGCTAGTGTGAAACTGATGAGGGGTATGGTTAAACTGATGAGGGGTAGTGTTAAACTGATGGGATGTAGAGCTAAACTGATGAGGGGTAGTGTTAAACTGATGCTTGCTAGTGTTAAACTGATGAGGGGTATTGTTAAACTGATGAGGGGTAGTGTTAAACTAATGAGGGCTAGTGTTAAACTGATGAGGGGTAGTGTTAAACTAATGAGGGGTAGAGTTAAATTGATGAGGGGTAATGTTAAACTGATGAGGGGTAGTGTTAAACTGATGGGATGTAGAGCTAAACTGATGAGGGGTAGTGTTAAACTGATGAGAGGTAATGTTAAACTGATGAGGGCTAGTGTTAAACTGATGAGGGGTAGTGTTAAACTGATGAGTGGTAATGTTAAACTGATGAGGGCTAGTGTTAAACTGATGAGGGGTAGTGTTACACTGATGAGGGGTAGTGTTAAACTGATGAGGGGTAGTGTTAAACTGATGGGGGTAGAGTTAAACTGATGGTAGAGTTAAACTGATGAGGGTAGTGTTACACTGATGAGGGGTAGTGTTAAACTGATGGGGGGTAGAGTTAAACTGATGAGGGGTAGTGTTACACTGATGAGGGGTAGTGTTAAACTGATGAGGGGTATTGTTAAATTGATGAGGGGTGTTGTTAAATTGATGAGGAGTATTGTTAAATTGATGAGGGGTATTGTTAAACTGATGAGGGGTAGTGTTAAACTGATGAGGGCTAGTGTTAAACTGATGAGGGGTAGTGTTAAACTGATGAGTGGTAATGTTAAACTGATGAGGGCTAGTGTTAAACTGATGAGGGGTAGGGTTAAACTGATGGGGAGTAGGGTTAAACTGATGGGGAGTAGGGTTAAACTGATGGGAGGTAGGGTTAAACTGATGGGGAGTAGGGTTAAACTGATGGGAGGCAGGGTTATACTGATGGGAGGTAGGGTTAAACTGATGGGGAGTAGAGTTAAACTGATGGAAGGTAGGGTTAAACTGATGGGGACTGTAGGGTTAAACTGATGGGGTAGGTTAAACTGGGATAGGGTTAAAGTAGGGTTAAACTGATGGGAGGTAGGGTTAAACTGATGGGGAGTAGGGTTAAACTGATGGGAGGTAGGTTAAACTGATGGGGGTAGGGTTAAACTGATGGGAGGTAGGTTAAACTGATGGGAGGTAGGGTTAAACTGATGGGAGGAGGGTGATGGGAGGTTAAACTGATGGGGAGTAGGGTTAAACTGATGGGAGGCAGGGTTAAACTGATGGGAGGTAGTGTTAAACTGATGGGGAGTAGGGTTAAACTGATGGGAGGTAGGGTTAAACTGATGGGGGGTAGGGTTAAACTGATGGGGGTAGGGTTAAACTGATGGGGGTAGTGTTAAACTGATGGGGGTAGTGTTAAACTGATGAGGGGTAGTGTTACACTGATGAGGGGTAGTGTTAAACTGATGAGGGGTAGTGTTACACTGATGAGGGGTAGTGTTAAACTGATGGGGGGTAGAGTTAAACTGATGAGGGGTAGTGTTACACTGATGAGGGGTAGTGTTAAACTGATGGTAGAGTTAAACTGATGAGGGGTAGTGTTAAACTGATGGGGGGTAGAGTTAAACTGATGAGGGATAGTGTTACACTGATGAGGGGTAGTGTTAAACTGATGGGGGGTAGAGTTAAACTGATGAGGGGTAGTGTTACACTGATGAGGGGTAGTGTTAAACTGATGGGGGGTAGAGTTAAACTGATGAGGGGTAGTGTAGTCCTTCTGTAGCTCAGTTGGTAGAGCATGGCGCTTGTAACGCCAGGGTAGTGGGTTCGATTCCCGGGACCACCCATACGTAGAATGTATGCACACATGACTGTAAGTCGCTTTGGATAAAAGCGTCTGCTAAATGGCATATATTATTATTATTATTATTATTATTACACTGATGAGGGGTAGTGTTAAACTGATGGTAGAGTTAAACTGATGAGGGGTAGTGTTAAACTGATGGGGGGTAGAGTTAAACTGATGAGTGGTAATGTTAAACTGATGAGAGTATTAAACTGATGAGGGCTAGATGGTAGGGTTAAACTGATGAGGGGTAGGGTTAAACTGATGGGGAGTAGGGTTAAACTGATGGGGAGTAGGGTTAAACTGATGGGAGGTAGGGTTAAACTGATGGGGAGTAGGGTTAAACTGATGGGAGGCAGGGTTATACTGATGGGAGGTAGGGTTAAACTGATGGGGAGTAGAGTTAAACTGATGGAAGGTAGGGTTAAACTGATGGGGAGTAGGGTTAAACTGATGGGAGGTAGTGTTAAACTGATGGGAGAGTAGGGTTAAACTGATGGGAGGTAGGGTTAAACTGATGGGGAGTAGGGTTAAACTGATGGGAGGTAGGGTTAAACTGATGGGAGGTAGGGTTAAACTGATGGGAGGTAGGATTAAACTGATGGGAGGTAGGGTTAAACTGATGGGAGGTAGGGTTAAACTGATGGGGAGTAGGGTTAAACTGATGGGAGGTAGGGTTAAACTGATGGGAGGTAGTGTTAAACTGATGGGGAGTAGGGTTAAACTGATGGGAGGTAGGGTTAAACTGATGGGAGGTAGGGTTAAACTGATGGGGGGTAGTGTTAAACTGATGAGGGGTAGTGTTAAACTGATGAGGGGTAGTGTTACACTGATGAGGGGTAGTGTTAAACTGATGAGGGGTAGTGTTAAACTGATGAGGGGTAGTGTTAAACTGATGGGGGTAGAGTTAAACTGATGAGGGGTGTTGTTAAACTGATGATGGGGTAGTGTTAAACTGATGGTAGAGTTAAACTGATGAGGGGTAGTGTTAAACTGATGGGGGTAGAGTTAAACTGATGAGGGATAGTGTTACACTGATGAGGGGTAGTGTTAAACTGATGGGGGTAGAGTTAAACTGATGAGGGGTAGTGTTACACTGATGAGGGGTAGTGTTAAACTGATGGGGGTAGAGTTAAACTGATGAGGGGTAGTGTAGTCCTTCTGTAGCTCAGTTGGTAGAGCATGGCGCTTGTAACGCCAGGGTAGTGGGTTCGATTCCCGGGACCACCCATACGTAGAATGTATGCACACATGACTGTAAGTCGCTTTGGATAAAAGCGTCTGCTAAATGGCATATATTATTATTATTATTATTATTATTACACTGATGAGGGGTAGTGTTAAACTGATGGTAGAGTTAAACTGATGAGGGGTAGTGTTAAACTGATGGGGGGTAGAGTTAAACTGATGAGGGGTAGTGTTACACTGATGAGGGGTAGTGTTAAACTGATGGGGGGTAGAGTTAAACTGATGAGGGGTGGTGTTACACTGATGAGGGGTAGTGTTAAACTGATGAGGGGTATTGTTAAATTGATGAGGGGTGTTGTTAAATTGATGAGGAGTATTGTTAAATTGATGAGGGGTATTGTTAAACTGATGAGGGGTAGTGTTAAACTGATGAGGGCTAGTGTTAAACTGATGAGGGGTAGTGTTAAACTGATGAGGGCTAGTGTTAAACTGATGAGGGGTAGTGTTAAACTAATGAGGGGTAGAGTTAAATTGATGAGGGGTAGTGTTACACTGATGAGGGGTAGAGTTACATTGATGAGGGGTAGTGTTAAACTGATGGGGGATAGAGTTAAACTGATGAGGGGTAATGTTAAACTGATGAGGGCTAGTGTGAAACTGATGAGGGGTATGGTTAAACTGATGAGGGGTAGTGTTAAACTGATGGGATGTAGAGCTAAACTGATGAGGGGTAGTGTTAAACTGATGCTTGCTAGTGTTAAACTGATGAGGGGTATTGTTAAACTGATGAGGGGTAGTGTTAAACTAATGAGGGCTAGTGTTAAACTGATGAGGGGTAGTGTTAAACTAATGAGGGGTAGAGTTAAATTGATGAGGGGTAATGTTAAACTGATGAGGGGTAGTGTTAAACTGATGGGATGTAGAGCTAAACTGATGAGGGGTAGTGTTAAACTGATGAGAGGTAATGTTAAACTGATGAGGGCTAGTGTTAAACTGATGAGGGGTAGTGTTAAACTGATGAGTGGTAATGTTAAACTGATGAGGGCTAGTGTTAAACTGATGAGGGGTAGTGTTAAACTGATGGTAGAGTTAAACTGATGAGGGGTAGTGTTAAACTGATGGGGGGTAGAGTTAAACTGATGAGGGGTAGTGTTACACTGATGAGGGGTAGTGTTAAACTGATGGGGGGTAGAGTTAAACTGATGAGGGGTAGTGTTACACTGATGAGGGGTAGTGTTAAACTGATGAGGGGTATTGTTAAATTGATGAGGGGTGTTGTTAAATTGATGAGGAGTATTGTTAAATTGATGAGGGGTATTGTTAAACTGATGAGGGGTAGTGTTAAACTGATGAGGGCTAGTGTTAAACTGATGAGGGGTAGTGTTAAACTGATGAGGGGTAGGGTTAAACTGATGGGGAGTAGGGTTAAACTGATGGGGAGTAGGGTTAAACTGATGGGGAGTAGGGTTAAACTGATGGGAGGCAGGGTTAAACTGATGGGGAGTAGGGCTAAACTGATGGGGCGTAGGGTTAAACTGATGGGGAGTATGGTTAAACTGATGGGGAGTAGGGTTAAACTGATGGGAGGTAGGGTTAAACTGATGGGGAGTAGGGTTAAACTGATGGGAGGTAGGGTTAAACTGATGGGGAGTAGGGTTAAACTGATGGGAGGTAGGGGGGATTAAAGTAGGGTTAAACTGATGGGAGGTAGGATTAAACTGATGGGAGGTAGGGTTAAACTGATGGGAGGTAGGATTAAACTGATGGGAGGTAGGATTAAACTGATGGGAGGTGAGGGGTTTAAACTGATGGGGAGTAGGGTTAAACTGATGGGAGGCAGGGGTTAAACTGATGGGAGGTAGATGGGTTAAACTGATGGGAGGTAGGGTTAAACTGATGGGGGTAGTGTTAAACTGATGAGGGGGTAGTGTTAAACTGATGAGGGTAGTGTTAAACTGATGAGGGGTAGTGTTAAACTGATGAGGGGGTAGTGTTACACTGATGAGGGGTAGTGTTAAACTGATGGAGGGTTGTTAAACTTGTTAAACTGATGAACTGGTTGTTAAATTGATGAGGGTATTGTTAAATTGATTGTTAAATTGATTAGCTAGTGTTAAACTATTGTTAAATTGATGAGGGGTATTGTTAAACTGATGAGGGGTAGTGTTAAACTGATGAGGGCTAGTGTTAAACTGATGAGGGGTAGTGTTAAACTGATGAGGGGTAGGGTTAAACTGATGGGGGTAGGGTTAAACTGATGGGGAGTAGGGTTAAACTAGGGTTAACTGATGGGAGGTAGGGTTAAACTGATGGGGAGTAGAGTTAAACTGATGGAAGGTAGGGTTAAACTGATGGGGAGTAGGGTTAAACTGATGGGAGGTAGTGTTAAACTGATGGGGAGTAGGGTTAAACTGATGGGAGGTAGGGTTAAACTGATGGGGAGTAGGGTTAAACTGATGGGAGGCAGGGTTAAACTGATGGGGAGTAGGGCTAAACTGATGGGGCGTAGGGTTAAACTGATGGGGAGTATGGTTAAACTGATGGGGAGTAGGGTTAAACTGATGGGAGGTAGGGTTAAACTGATGGGGAGTAGGGTTAAACTGATGGGAGGTAGGGTTAAACTGATGGGGAGTAGGGTTAAACTGATGGGAGGTAGGGTTAAACTGATGGGAGGTAGGGTTAAACTGATGGGAGGTAGGGTTAAACTGATGGGAGGTAGGGTTAAACTGATGGGGAGTAGGGTTAAACTGATGGGAGGTAGGGTTAAACTGATGGGAGGTAGGGTTAAACTGATGGGGAGTAGGGTTAAACTGATGGGAGGTAGGGTTAAACTGATGGGGAGTAGGGTTAAACTGATGGGGAGTAGGTTAAACTGATTGGGGGGGTTAAACTGATGGGGAGTAGGGTTAAACTGATGGGGAGTAGGGTTAAACTGATGGGGATAGCGTTAAACTGATGGGGAGTAGGGTTAAACTGATGGGGAGTAGGGTTAAACTGATGGGAGGCAGGGTTAAACTGATGGGGAGTAGGGTTAAACTGATGGGGAGTAGGGCTAAACTGATGGGGAGTAGGGTTAAACTGATGGGAGGTAGGGTTAAACTGCTGGGGAGTAGTGTTAAACTGATGGGGAGTAGGGTTAAACTGATGGGGAGTAGGGCTAAACTGATGGGGAGTAGGGTTAAACTGATGGGAGGTAGGGTTAAACTGCTGGGGAGTAGGGTTAAACTGATGGGGAGTAGGGTTAAACTGATGGGAGGTAGGGTTAAACTGATGGGAGGTGGGGTTAAACTGATGGGGAGTAGGGTTAAACTGATGGGAGGTAGGGTTAAACTGATGGGAGGTGGGGTTAAACTGATGGGGAGTAGGGTTAAACTGATGGGAGGTGGCGTTAAACTGATGGGGAGTAGGGTTAAACTGATGGGAGGCAGGGTTAAACTGATGGGAGGTAGGGTTAAACTGATGGGGAGTAGGGTTAAACTGATGGGAGGTAGGGTTAAACTGATGGGAGGCCGGATTAAACTGATGAGGGGTGTTGTTTAAAAAATTAAATATTGAACCTTTATTTATTTTGCAAGTTAAGAACAAATTCCTATTTACAATGACGGCCTAGGAACAGTGAGTCAACTGCCTTTATCAGGGGCAGAACAACAGCTCAGGGATTTGATCTCGCTGGCCCAATGCTCTAACCACTAGGCTTACTGCCGTGTTAAACTTATGAGTGGTAGGGTTCGGCTCTGGGGGTGTGTGATGAAACAAGACTGTTTTCTTTTTCAGTAGCTTGCCCCGAACAAGTTTATGTTGTACCCATGCCATACTCCCCATCCAGGAAATAGCATTTATTAATACCATTCAGAGCACGCGAGAGAGGGACTTATGGGCCATGCGACTGAATGTGAAGGTGGATTGTCAGTAACTTTAAAAAAAGAAAAAAAAGTGGGAGTTTAAAAAAAATATATGGAAAGAAAACCTCAGGGGGGCCCTTTGACCTTCGTACAAAGACCAAATGCCGCCTCGGCCTGTCAGGAGAGGAGGAAGACGGCGGCCATGTTAGCAAGCTGAGCTGAGCCGCCGTGGTGTGTCCAGGTGTTCCAGTTGCTCTTGCTTGTAAAGTGCTTTTATGCCGTCTTCAAAATGATGTAATTAGCCAGGCATCCCGGGCAGCGTAGTGGCAGCCTCGACCCTGCCTGCATTGGTGAAGAGAAGCACACACACACATGCACACGCACACGCACACGCACACGCACACGCACACACTCGCACACGCACACGCACACGCACACGCACACACACACACACACACACACACACACACACACACACACACACACACACACACACACACACACACACACACACACACACACACACACACACACACAGAGGTTGTGGACTCCCGTGAGAGGCCTGTGTCAGGGGTTTCCTGGAATATGTTTTCATTAAGGAATAAAAACACCATAAAGAGTGGTAGTCGTTTACACAATAAATGTACACTTCAATTTTATTTGAGCCTTTCTACTGTGGATTCGGCTAGTGGCTTGTGTTTGTAATGTTTAAGAGAATTTGAGGTTATGGAACTTCCTTTGATGTGTGCAGTGGGGTAGTTTGTTTCTAGTTGTTAGACCGAGATAGGCAATGTGTTTATCCAACGTTAAACCTTTGTTGCTTCCTATTAACCAAGACAAAATGCTTTTGTTTTCATCTCGGTTTAAACCCTTGTAAAATATTGATGTTTCAAGACATTTCTTTATATGGGACCAGGCCCATAGCATGTTGACGACTTCTCACCTTAGCAATCTGCCATATCTAATCTTAGCTAGTTTGAAAGCTCCCTCTCTCTCACTCTTCTGATCGAGATTCAAGATTGGTCTCCAATTACTTATATGTTAATGACCGGAGTGTAAATTTACAGGGATTTTATTATTTTGGAGGGGGGAACATTTTAAAGTTATTTTCCTGTTTATGTAGTGTGGAATTTCCCCTTAAGACGCTGAGGGGTCATGACCAGAGCCTAGTGTTAGTACGCTGGGCGTGGAGAGGTAACACTAACCTGACTAATTTGGCTCAGACAGATCCGATAATTCAGCAGAGGATTGTACTCAACCTCAAGTACAAGTTCAACCTGTCAGACTGTGACAAGGAATTAACATAAAAAATAAACTAAATCTGATGAACACATATCTCTACCTAAATTAACAGATGGCAGACATGATACACTGATTAAAAACTCCAAACTAAGAACTCCAAATAGGACTTAAACCACATTTGATCAACATACAGGTTAAATACAGCATGACAACCATAAGACAAACACAGACTCAAAACTAAGTCCAAACTCAAACTAGGTAAAAAAAGAAAGAAAGAAAGAAAGTTTATATATCAGACCTCCATAAAGCTGTCAGAATCCTAGCAGCAGCAGCAGCAGCCTCGTCAAAGGACGCAAAAACAAGCTGTTCGCGTTCACTGTGTTCCCATGGGAATGGGCCGACCAGGGCGTGCCCACCCCACACCAACTAACACTAATCAGCACAAACATCAGCAGAACTACAGCCAACCAAACACACACAGGCACACACACACACACACACACACACACACACACACACACACACACACACACACACACACACACACACACACACACACACACACACACACACACACACACACACACACACACACACACACACACACACACACACACACACACACACACACACACACACACACACACACACACACACACACACACACACACAATCCCATCCAGTAAGGAAGATGGAGTTTACAGAGACCACCTTCTCCCCCTCCTGTCCCAAAAGGCCTCAGAAAGCAGGCCTTCTCCCCCTCCTGTCCCAACAGGTCTCATTAGCATGCCTTCTCCCCATCCTGTCCCAACAGTCCTCATAAAGCAGGCCTTATCCCCCTCCTGTCCCAACAGGCCTCATTAGCATGCCTTCTCCCCCTCCTGTCCCAACAGGCCTCATAAAGCAGGCCTTCTCCCGCTCCTGTCCCAACAGGCCTCATAAAGCAGGCCTTCTCACCTCCTGTCCCAACCGGCCTCATAAAGCAGGCCTTCTCCCCCTCCTGTCCCAACAGGCCTCATAAAGCAGGCCTTCTACCCTCCTGTCCCAACAGGCGGAAAGCAGAAAGCAGTGCCAGCGATTAGCGAGTCCCACTCGTGAATTGGCCACAACAGGAAAAGGGATAAAGTTTCCTGAGATGTGGGGCATGCAGTTTTCCTCTCCCTGATACAGACCAGTGCTGAGCTGCAACAGCAACAGCAACAGCAGACAAGGAGAGTAAACAGTGAGAAAACTCCCCCGAAAAAGAAACAAATAAATGCTCCAACTCCCGACTACCAGCACAGTGAGGTATGCTTGCGTCGTTAGGGAAGTAGAGTTAGAGTGCATTATTTTTCTCCACATACCAGTTTCTTTCTTTCTAATTGGCTTGTTTCTGTATGGAGTTAGCCATGAGGAAAGAATGCCTGTAACACCCTCAATCCCACCCTCAACCTCTGTCCTCTCTCCTCAGGTGGAACAGAACTGAAACATAGAAATCATCTAGTCAGACAGGAGAGGCCCCATTTCCAACAAAGCAGGCACCTGTCATTTCCCCCCTCGAGCATTAGACAATAAAAAGCACACCTCAGTTCCTGTCAACCGCAGACGAACCCACTGGGCAAAAACTGGGCATATCAACGTTGTTTCCATGTAATTTCAACCCCCAAATTATAAATGATGACATTGAATCAACGTGGAAAACTGTAATGTAATTTCATATTTTGTCACCCAACTTTTAACCTAAATCCAATGACTTGGTGACATTTTTGTTGATTTCACATTGAACTCACGTTAGTTGACAACTCAACCAAATGTCAATCAAAACTACACATTGAGCTAACTTCTGTGCCCAATTGGGGGACTGTCATTGGTGTTTAATACACTCCGTGTCCTCATGTCCACATCTTCCAGCTCTCTGGCCCCACAGCATGTCTTACCCTGACCCCTATAACTCCTCTTTTGTTCTCAGCCATTCCCCTGGAATTCCCCCCATCACTTCACCCATAACCCCCCCTCTCCATCACCATCCCCCTAAGGTGCCCTCTGACCTCTCCAGCGCCTCTGCCTCTCTGTGAGCCTGCCCTCACATTCCTCCAAGACACCCCAGCCTTGAAACAAGAGACCACGTTGAGCTCATCGCCAGGCACAGAAGTTAGAGGAGTTAAACAACATGAGAAAAAAGACAACCGTTGGGTTGAGGCTGATCAAGGGTTAAGTTAAGGAGGAAGCAAACTGACTGCCGGCGTCCTGACTGGTGCCTGTAGTTTCCTCCCCACACACGTCTGTCGCTTGCTACCCACTGCCCAACAGACGCCGCTCTCTTTAAAGTTACGAGCCCCTCGCTACCCTGCCATCCGGGAGCTGTCCTGGGATGCGTGCGTAACTCTACTCTCTCTCTGACTATGCTCTGACCACCAGCTGCCTCAAGAACGTTAAGGGCCCCTCTTCTAACGTTTGTCTGACAACATGTGAGCAAAAGTAGCAGCAGAGAGAGAGAGAGAGAGAGAGACAGAGAGAGAGAGAGACAGAGAGAGAGAGAGAGAGAGAGAGAGAGAGAGAGAGAGAGAGAGAGAGAGAGAGAGAGAGAGAGAGAGAGAGAGAGAGAGAGAGAGAGAGAGAGAGAGAGAGGGAGAGACTAGCAACACCCCACATCACTTAAAGCAAAACTCCAAACTCAAACTCCCTGTATCATTATGATTCAGGCTGAGATAGCTACGAGAGTTGATAAGACACACTTAATCGGTTACAATCATAATTAAACCAATCAGAGCATCTGCATAAAGAGGTATAGTTTGAACGAATGAAAATGTACGCCCGAAAGGGCTGTCTACTGGAGCTGAATGCAAGGAAGCTCTTTTAAATGTTTTACAGTGCTATTCCATGCATTATTAAGGCCTTGGGCACTGTCTGTGTTTTTCCAGTTCACTGACTGTTGTGCATTGTAAGCTATGTCTTCGTTGCCACTGACACTTATTTTACTTGCTGGTGTAGTGTTTACAAGGAAAATTCCCCTGTGAAAGTTTCAGAAGAATTGTGATGCTTTGAGATATGGTTAAGAAGAGTGACTTATGGTATTTTTATAGCCTGGTAAAGTTGCATATTGTTCTGGGAAGCAGAGATACACAGGCTCTTAGGA
Source organism: Oncorhynchus keta (assembly GCF_023373465.1). Taxonomy (NCBI): domain Eukaryota; kingdom Metazoa; phylum Chordata; class Actinopteri; order Salmoniformes; family Salmonidae; genus Oncorhynchus; species Oncorhynchus keta. Next base: position 32,796,761 of record NC_068428.1, read on the forward strand.
GTAGCCTGGAAATTTTGAAGATATAAGCGTACGTCTTAAAAGCTGGTACACACTATTGCTATCTTGAACCACTTTCCAACAAAAAGTAATGAAATGTTTGGTAATGGGTTTTATTCATTTAATGGGTTCTGAGAGCTTTTCTGTGTTGCGTTCGACATGATCTGACTGTTTAGTCTTCATTTAAAATCGTAATTATCAAGAAAACATTTAAACACATAAGCACATCCGTAGAAGAGCTCTGATTGAGAATTCATAAAAAATCTGCCGCAACACTTCTGCTGGGTTGCCCTAAAAAGTACTTGTTATCTCTTTGTCAGTTTTTATTTCAGCGAACAATGAGGAACTCATGGGAACCCTGTCAAAATGGTTAGTGCTATCCGGCATCCTTGGGACATCCCTATACCCTAAACCAGGGATGGGTGGGTCCGCGTGCCCACAAAAAAATAAGACCCACGGTTCAACTCAGACCCACGGTTCCAAGATGGCGTTGCAATGGGATGTCTGTTTTGAATGTTTTGTTCCGTCCTTTGTATATATCGTTTTTCTTCGTATATATTTTGTATATATTTTTTAGGTTTTTAATCTAATTTTCCATCTATGGACTGAACATACTCTCCTGCAAACCCAATGTGGTACGGATCTGCTATTTTATACTTTAGAACAGGACACTCCATCAGAAGATAGTCAGCTAACTAACTACTAGCTAGTAGTCAGTTAACCACTGCTAGCGGTCATCACCGTTAACTCGGACATCTGCCAGCGTCAGCCCAGTCAACTCCTGCCAGCCTGCAAAGCGCGATATCTACCCAGAGCATATCGGACTGCTTTTCTCTACCACATCTCCGGATTCCTAGCGCAAGCTCTGAACCTTTACTCTGGATCATCGCAGCTAGCTAGCTGCTATCCAAGTGGCTACTCCTGGCTAACATCGCTGTCCTGAAGCAAGCAGCAGTTAGCCTGGAGCTAGCCTTGAACTAGGCCCATCTCCCCACTAGCCGAATAAATCCATCAGATAATTTGTGGGCTTCAATACCTCTTTTGTCAATTGGTCTGGACCCTTTGCTGCCGACATGGAGCCCCGCCAATCCATCACGACTTGTCTGCCGATGTAACCGTCCAAGGGGGTTTCAACAGGCTCTCCCATTGTGACGTCCGCCTGAGGCCCATCTGCTAGCTTGCTGCTATCCCCGGCCTGGTAGCTGTCTGAATCACCATGCCTCCAGCTCACCTCGCTACTCAAAGGACCCTATAATCACTCGGCCACACATGCCACCCATAATGTCAATATGCCTTGTCTATTGCTGTTTTGGTGAGTCATTTTTGTTTTATTTAACTGTAGAGCATCCAACCCTGTTCAATATGCCTTGGCTAGCCCTTATGTTCCACCTACCACACACGAGGTGACTGCACCTGGCTTAAATGGTGTCTCTAGAGACAAACCCTCTCTCGTTGTCACTCAATGCCTCGGCTTACCTCCACTGTACTCACATCCTACCACACCCTTGTCTGTACATTATGCCTTTAATCTATTCTTCCGTGCCCAGAAACCTGCTCCTTTAACTCTCTGCTCCGAACCCACTAGACAACCAGTTCTTTTAGCATTTAGCCGTACTCTTATCCTACTCCTCCTCTGTTCCTCTGGTGATGTAGAGGTTAACCCAGGCCCTGCAGCTCCCAGCATCACTACCATTCCCCAGGCGCTCTCATTTGTTGACTTCTGTAACCGTAAAAGCATTGGTTTCATGCATGTTAACGTCAGAAGCCTCCTCCCTAAGTTTGTTTTATTCACTGCTTTAGCACACTCCGCCAACCACGATGTCCTAGCCGTGTCTGAATCCTGGCTTAGGAAGGCCACCAAACATCCTGAAATGTCCATTCCTAACTATAACATTTTCCGATAAGATAGAACTGCCAAAGGGGGCGGAGTTGCAATCTACTGCAGAGATAGCCTGCAGAGTTCTGTCAAACTATCAAGGTCTGTGCCCAAATAATTTGAGCTTCTACATTTAAAAATCCACCTTTCCAGAAACAAGTCTCTCACCATTGCCGCCTATTATAGACCCCCAGCTGTGCCCTGGATGCCATATGTGAATTGATCGCCCCCCATCTATCTTCAGAGTTCGTACTGTTAGGTGAACTAAACTGGGACATGCTTAACACCCCGGCCATCCTACAATCTAAGCTAGATGCCCTCAATCTCACACAAATTATCAAGGAACCTACCAGGTACAACCTTAAATCTGTAACCATGGGCACCCTCAAGGATTTCATTCTGACCAACTTGCCCTCTAAATACACCTCCGCTGTCTTCAACCAGGATCTCAGCGATCACTGCCTCATTGCCTGCATGCATAGTGGGTCTGCGGTCAAACGACCATCACTGTCAAACGCTCCCTAAAAAACGTCAGCGAGCAGGCCTTTCTAATCAACCTGGTCCGGGTATCCTGGAAAGATATTGACCTCATCCCGTCAGTAGAGGATGCCTGGATGCTCTTCAAAAGTGCTTTCCTCTCCATTGTAAATAAGCATGCCCCATTAAAAAAATGTAGAACTAAGTACAGATATAGCCCTTAATTCACCCCAGACTTGACTGCCCTTGACCAGCACAAAAACATCCTGTGCATTCTGCATTAGTATCGAATAGCCCCCGAGATATGCAACTCTTCAGGGATGTCAGGAACTAATATGCTTAGTCAGTTAAGAAAACTAAGGCTCGCTTTTTCAAACAGAAATTTGCTTCCTGTAGCACTACTTCCGAAAAGTTTTGGGACAATGAAAGTCCATGGAGAATAAGAGCACCTCCTCCCAGCTAACCACTGCACTGAGGATAGGAAACACTGTCAGCACCAATAAATCCACGATAATCAATCATTTCAATTAGCATTTTTCCACGGCTGGCCATGCTTTCCAACTGCCTACCACTACCCCGGCCAACATCTCAGCATCCCCTTCAGCAACTAGCCCAACCCCTCCCCCGCTTCTCCTTCGCCCAAATCAAGACAGCTGATGATCTGAAAGAATTGCAAAATCTGGATCCGTACGAATCAGCTTGTCTAGACAATCTGGACACTCTTTTTTTAAATGATCTGCCCAAATTTTTTGCAACCCCTATTACTAGCCTATTCAACCTCTTTTTTTGTATCGTCTGAGATCCCCAAAGATTGGAAAGCTGCCGCAGTCATCCCCCTCTTCAAAGGGGGAGACAGAACTCTGCACCCAAATTGTTATAGGCCTATATCCATCCTGCCCTGCCTTTCTAAAATCTTCGAAAGCCAAGTTAATAAACAGATGACTGACCATTTTGAATCCCACCATACCTTCTCCACAATGAAATCTGGTTTCCCAGCTGGTCATGGGTGCACCTCAGCCACGCTCAAGGTCCAAAACGATATCATAACCTCCATCGATAAAAGACAGTACTGTGCAGCCGTCTTCATTGACCTTGCCAAGGCTTTCGACTCTGTCAATCACCGCATTCTTATCGGTAGACTTAATGGCCTTGGCTTCTCAAATGACTGCCCCGCCTGGTTCAACAACTACTTCTCAGATAGAGTTCAGTGCGTCAAATTGCCTGTTGTCCGGACCTCTGGTAGCCTCTATTGGGACGCCACAGGGTTCAATTCACGGGCTGACTCTTTTCTCTGTATATATCATTGATGTCGCTCTTGCTGCTGGTGATTCTCTGATCCACCTCTACACAGACGACACCATTCTGTATACATCTGGCCCTTCTTTGGACACTGTGCTAACAAACCTCCAAATGAGCTTCAATGCCATCCAACATTCCTTCCGTGGCCTCCAACTGCTCTTAAATCCTAGTAAAATATGTGGATGCTCTTCAACCGATTGCTGCCCGCACCCTCCTGCCCGACTAGCATCTCTACTCTGGACGGTTCTGACCTAGAATATGTGGACAGCTACAAATACCTAGGTGTCTGGTTAGACTGTAAACTCTCCTTCCAAACTCACATTAAGCATCTCCAATCCAAAATTAAATCTTGAATCAGCTTCCTATATCTCAGCAAAGCCTCATTCACTCACGCCGCCAAACAAACCCTCGTAAAACTGACAATCCTACCGATCCTTGACTTTGGCGATGTAATTTACAAAATAGCCTCCAACACTCTACTCAGCAAACTGGATGTAGTCTATCACAGTGCCACCCGTTTATCACCAAAGCCCCATATATTACCCACCACTGTGACCTGTATGTTCTCGTTGGCTGGCCCTCACTACATATCCGTCGCCAAAGCCACTGGATCCAGGTCATCTATAAGTCTTTGCTAGGTAAAGCCCCGCCTTATCTCATCTCACTGGTCACCATAGCAACACCCACCCGTAGCAACCGCTCCAACAGGTATATTGCACTAGTCATCCCCAAAGCCAACACATACTTTGGCCGCATTTCCTTCCAGTTCTCTGCTGCCAATGACTGGAACGAATTGCAAAAATCTTATCTCAATGTCAACAGTGAAGAGGCGACTCTGGGAAGCTGGCTGGAGTTCCTCTGTCATGTGTCTGTGTTTTTTTGCCCATCTAAATATTTTATTTTTATTGGCCAGTCTGAGCTATGGCTTTTTCTTTGTAACTCTGCTTAGAAGGCTAGCATCCCGGAGTCGCCTCTTCACTGTTGACGTTGAGACTGGTGTTTTGTGGGTACTATTTAATGAAGCTGCCAGTTGAGGACTGTTGAGGTCTGTTGAGGTCTGTTTCTCACTGTAAGACACTGTAATGTACTTGTCCTCTTGCTCAGTTGTGCACCGGGGCCTCCTACTCCTCTTTCTATTTTGGTTAGAGGCAGTTTGCTTTGTTCAGTGAAGGGAGTAGTACACAACGTTGTACGAGATCTTCAGTTTATTGGCAATTTCTCGCATGGAATAGCCTTCATTTCTCAGAACAAGAATACACTGATGAGTTTCAGAAGAAAGGTCTTTGTTTCTGGTCATTTTGAGCCTGTAATCGAACCCACAAATGCTGATGCTCCAGATACTCAACTAGTCTAAAGAAGGCCAGTTTTATTGCTTCTTTAATCAGAACAACATTTTTCAGCTGTGCTAACCAAATTGCAAAAGGGTTTTCTAATGATCAGTTAGCCTTTTAAAATGATAAACTTGTATTAGATAGCACAACACAGGAACACAGGAGAGATGGTTGATGATAACAGGCCTCTATGTAGATATTCCATAAAAAATCTGCCGGTTCCAGGTACAATATTAATTTACAACATTAACAATGTCTACATTGTATTCATGATCAATTTGATGTTATTTTAATGAAAAAAATGTGCTTTTCTTTAAAAAACAATGACATTTCTAGGTGACCCCAAACTTTTCAAAGGTAGCGTAGTACTTTCAATTAACACATTTCTCAGAAACCAGAACTCTATTTACATACTATTTCATAATGATGTAACTATGACATTAGAACAACACATTGCCACTATGACCCCTACATGAGCATCAGGTATGTTTACAGGTTACAGGTTACACCCTCACTTTAGCTGCCTCGTTAATGCATGTCTTTAGTCAGATGACCGTCGAGAAACTCAGTCATGAATCACAAACTGTCTAGAGCACCAACTTGGCCTGAGGGCACAGCCCAGATATGGAAAGGAGAGAGAGAGAGAGAGAGAGAGAGAGAGAGAGAGAGAGAGAGAGAGAGAGAGAGAGAGAGAGAGAGAGACAGAGAGACAGAGAGAGAGAGGGGGGAGCAAACCAAGAACCAGGCACAAGGGAAGAACTGTTCCTCGGATGTAATATAACGCCTTCACCACTCAGCCTCTACTGGGCATAGGAGAAAGAGGGAGAGACAAATGGCCTCCAGCAGATTAAATAAAGACGTAATCAAATACCAGCAGGTAATGTCATTAGTGCTGAAGAAATGGAGGGTGTATTATATAAAAGTATATATGTTGAAAAAGATACTGCACTGGAATTTGTGAGCTACACAACATGACCAAAGGTATGTGGACACCTGCTTATCAAACATCTTATTCCAAAATCATGGTTATTAATATGGAGTTGGTCCCCCCTAACAGCCTCCACTCTTCTGGGAAGGCTTTCCACTAGATGTTGGAACATTGCTGCGGGGCCTTGCTTCCATTCAGCCGCAAGAGCATTAGTGAGGTTGGGCACCAATGTTGGGCGATTAGGCCGGACTTGTTGTCAATGTTCCGAATCATACAAAAGATGCTCTATGGGGTTGAGGTCAGGGCTCTGTGCAGGCCAGTCAGGTTCTTCCACACCGATCTCGACAAGCCATTTCTGTATGGACCTCACTTTGTGCACAGGGGCATTGTTATGCTGAAACAGGAAAGGACCTTCCCCAAACTGTTGGCACAAAGTTGGAAGAACAGAATCATCTAGAATGTAATTGTATGCTGTTCTGTTAAAATATCCCTTCACTGGAACTAAAGGGGCTTAGCCAGAATCATGACCATTATTCTTTCTCCACCAAACTTTACAGTTGGCACTATGCATTAAGGAAGGTAGCATTCTCCTGGCATCAGCCAAACCCAAATTTGTCTGTCGGACTGCCAAATGGTGTACATTGTACATACAATGGCAAAAAAGTATTTAGTCAGCCACCAATTGTGCAAGTTCTCCCACTTAAAAAGATGAGAGAGGCCTGTAATTTTCTTCAGAGACACACTTCAACTATGACAGACAAAATGAGAAAAAAAATCCAGAAAATCACATTGTAGGATTTTTAATGAATTTATTTGCTAATGATGGTGGAAAATAAGTATTTGGTCAATAACGAAAGTTTATCTCAATACTTTGTTATATACCCTTTGTTGGCAATGACAGAGGTCAAACGTTTTCTGTAAGTCTTCACAAGGTTTTCACACACTGTTGCTGGTATTTTGGCCCATTCCTCCATGCAGATCTCCTCTAGAGCAGTGATGTTTTGGGGCTGTTACTGGGCAACACGGACTTTCAACTCCCTCCAAAGATTTTCTATGGGGTTGAGATCTGGAGACAGGCTAGGCCACTCAAGGACCTCAGACGGGCCTGGACATGTACTGGCTTAAGCAGGTGGACACGTTTGGCACTGCAGGATTTGAGTCCTTGGCGGCGTAGTGTGTTACTGATGGTAGGCTTTGTTACTTTGGTCCCAGCTCTCTGCAGGTCATTCACTAGGTCCCCCCGTGTGGTTCAGGGATTTTTGCTCACCGTTCTTGTGATCATTTTGACCCCACAGGGTGAGATCTTGCGTGGAGCCCCAGATCGAGGGAGATTATCAGTGGTCTTGTATGTCTTCCATTTCCCAATAATTGCTACCACAGTTGATTTCTTCAAACCAAGCTGCTTACCTATTGCAGATTCAGTCTTCCCAGCCTGGTGCAGGTCTAGAAATGTGTTTCTGGTGTCCTTTGACAGCTCTTTGGTCTTGGCCATAGTGGAGTTTGGAGTGTGACTGTTTGAGGTTGTGGACAGGTGTCTTTTATACCGATAACAAGTTAAAACAGGTACCATTAATACAGGTAACGAGTGGAAGACAGAGGAGCCTCTTAAAGAAGAAGTTACAGGTCTGTGAGAGCCAGAAATCTTGCTTGTTTGTAGGTGACCAAATACTTATTTTCCACCATAATTTGCAAATAAATTAATTAAAAATCCTACAATGTGATTTTCTGGATTTCTTTTTCTCATTTTGTCTGTCATAGTTGATGTGTACCTATGATGAAAATTACAGGCCTATTTCATCTTTTTAAGTGGGAGAACTTGCACAATTGGTGGCTGACTAAATACTTTTTTGCACCACTGTATAGTGTATATTTTCCTGGGAAAGTCATGACAGGGTGATGTAAATGAAATGAACATAGCATGTCAAAAAAAAAAGTATTATTCTGTAAATTATACTTTTTCTTAAAATAGTGCCTCAGCATACTACAGTATTATATATTTATTGTATTTATTTATTTCACCTTTATTTAACCAGGTAGGCAAGTTGAGAACAAGTTCTCATTTACAATTGCGACCTGGCCAAGATAAAGCAAAGCAGTTCGACACATACAACAACACAGAGTTACACATGGAATAAACAAACATACAGTCAATAGTACAGTAGAAAAATGAGTCTATATACAATGTGAGCAAATGAGGTGAGATAAGGGAGGTAAAGGCAAAAAAGGCCATGGTGGCAAAGTAAATACAATATAGCAAGTAAAACATAAATAAATAAACACTGGAATGGTAGATTTGCAGTGGAAGAATGTGCGAAGTAGAGATAGAAATAATGGGGGTGCAAAGGAGCAAAATAAATAAATAAATAAATACAGTAGACGGAGAGGTAGTTGTTTGTGCTAAATTATAGATGGGCTATGTTACAGGTGCAGTAATCTGTGAGCAGCTCTGACAGCTGGTGCTTAAAGCTAGTGAGGGGGATAAGTGTTTCCAGTTTCAGAGATTTTTGCAGTTCTTTCCAGTCATTGGCAGCAGAGAACTGGAAGGCGAGGCGGCCAAAGTAAGAGTTGGTTTTGGGGGTGACCAGAGAGATATACCTGCTGGAGCGCATGCTACAGGTGGGTGCTGCTATGGTTACCAGCGAGCTGAGATAAGGGGGGACTTTACCTAGCAGGGTCTTGTAGATAACATGGAGCCAGTGGGTTTGGCGACGAGTATGAAGTGAGGGCCAGCCAACGAGAGCGTACAGGTCGCAGTGGTGGGTAGTATATGGGGCTTTGGTGACAAAATGTATGGCACTGTGATAGACTGCATCCAACTTATTGAGTAGGGTATTGGAGGCTATTTTGTAAATGACGTCGCCGAAGTTGAGGATCGGTAGGATGGTCTGTTTTACAAGGGTATGTTTGGCAGCATGAGTGAATAAGGCTTTGTTGCGAAATAGGAAACCAATTCTAGATGTAACTTTGGACTGGATATGTTTGATGTGAGTCTGGAAGGAGAGTTTACAGTCTAACCAGACACCTAGGTATTTGTAGTTGTCCACATATTCTAAGACAGAACCGTCCAGAGTAGTGATGTTGGACGGGTGGGCAGGTGCAGGCAGCGATCGGTTGAAGAGCATGCATTTAGTTTTACTTGTATTTAAGAGCAGTTGGAGGCCACGGAAGGAGAGTTGTATGGCATTGAAGCTCGTATGGAGTTTTGTTAACACAGTGTCCAAAGAAGGGCCAGATGTATACAGAATGGTGTCGTCTGCGTAGAAGTGGATAAGAGACTTACCAGCAGCAAGAGCGACATGTATACATATATATACATATTTGATTATAGTAAAGATGGTATTTTCACCAGTCATCAGTCCCATCATGTATTTCAGAATTGAGCCCAATCCCAGATAGAAAAATATGAATTTTGGTCATTAAGATGTCTGTCATTGCTTTCTGTCATGGGATTTGTTTTATTTACTATAAAACATTAAGATGATAACACAAAAACACAACAAAAACTGATACTGAATCTAACACACCTCCGGTTGAAACACTGTCAAACATTTTAGCCTGCCAGTGATGACTGCACTGCATCCTCTCTTGGCTGGAACATGGACCCAGAGAGCAGAGTAGTCTGTGACAGACTGAATTCTGACAGTCATTTTATGGGCTGTGAGTAGCAAGGCCATTGATGTTTGTTTTGGAACGTTCCCGAGCTGCCAGCAGAACAATGCTTCCCACACAGTGTCTCTCTCAATTCAATTCCATTTCAATGCAAAGGGCTTTATTGGCATGGGAAACATGTTTACATTGCCAAAGCAAGTGAAATAGATAATAAACAAAAGTGAAATAAACAATAAAAAAATGGACAGTAAAGAGAAATGTCAAAAGTCATATTATGGCTATGTACAGTGTTATAATGATGTGCAAATAGTTCAAGTTCAAACGGGAAAAGAAATACATATAAATATGGGTTGTATTTACAATGGTGTTTTTTCATTACCGGTTGCCCTTTTCTTGAGACAACAGGTCACACATCTTGCTGCTGTGATGCACACTATGATATTTCACACAATAGATATGGGAGTTTAGTCGAATTGGATTTGATTTGGAATTTTTTGTGGGTCTGTAATCTAAGGGAAATATGTATCTCTAATATGGTCATACGTTGGACAGGAGGTTAGGAAGTGCATTTCAGTTTCCACCTCATTTTGTGGGCAGTGTGCACAAGGCCTGTCTTCTCTTGAGACCCAGGTCTGCCTATGGCGGCCTTTCTCAATAGCAGGGCTATGCTCACTGAGATGTACATAGTCTAAGCTTTCCTTAATTTTGGGTCAGACACAGTGGTCAGGTATTTTGCCACTGTGTACTCTTTGCCAAATAGCATTCTAGCATTCTAGTTTGCTGTGTTTTTTTGGTAAATTCTAGTGGTTAGAGAATCTCCAAGCTGACAAGGTAAAAATCTGTCGTTCTGCCCCTGAGCAAGGCAGTTAATATACTGTTCCCCAGGAGCCGAACACATGGATGTAAAGACAGCCCCTCGCACTTCTGATTCAGAGGGGTTGGGTTTAAATGCGGAAGACAATTTCGGTTGAAGGTATTCAGTTGTACAACTGACTAGGTATCCCCATTTCCCCTTTTCGAATGTGTCAAGTAATTATCTTTTTGTTTTCTTATGATTTGGTTGGGTCTAATAAAGTGTTACTGTCCTGGGGCTCTGTGGGGTCTGTTTGTGTTTGCGCTCTCTCTCCCTCTCTCTATGTTCTCTTAGCCTCTATTCGTCTCTCTCTCCCCCCTCTCTCTGCAGTTTCTCAGCCTCTCACTGACTCTCTCTCTCTCCCTCTCTCTATGGTCTCTCAGCCTCTGTCTGTCTCTCTCTCACACCCTCTCTCTGTGTCTCTCTCTGTGGACTCTCAGTCTCTCTTTGTCTCTCTATCTCCCCCTCTCTCTGTGGTCTCTCAGCCTCTCTTATTCTCTTTCTCACACCCTCTCTCTGTGATCTATCAGCCTCTCTCTCCCTCTCTCTCCCCCTCTCTCTGTGGTCTCTCCCTCTCTCTCTGTCTCTCTCTCTCCCCTCTCTCTGTCTCTCAGCCTCTCTCATTTTCTTTCTCACACCCTCTCTCTGTGGTCTATCAGCCTCTCTCTGTCTCTCTCCCCCTCTCTCTCTGTCTCTCTCTCACCCCTCTCTCAGCCTCTCTCATTCTCTTTCTCACACCCTCTGTCTGTGGTCTCTCAACATCTCGCTGTCTCTCTCCCCCTCTATCTGTGGGCTCTCAGTCTCTGTCTCTCTCTCTCCTGTGCTCCCTGTGGTCTATCACCCTCTCTCTCTCCCACTCTCACACCCTCTCTCTATGGTCTATCAGCCTCTCTCTCCCTCTCTCTGTCTCTCTCTCTCCCCTCTCTCTGTGGTCTATCAGCCTCTCTCTGTCTCTCTCTCCCCCTCTCTCTGTGGTCTCTCAGCCTCTCTCTGTGGTCTCTCAGCCTCTCTCTGTGGTCAATCAGCAACTCTCTGTCTCGCTCTCCCCCTCTCTCTGTGGTCTATCACCCTCTCTCTGTCTCTCACTGTGGCCTCTCAGTCTCTCTCTTTCTCTCTCCCTGTCTCCCTCTCTCTCACACACACCCTCTCTCTTCCTCTTTCTCACACCCTCTCTCTGTGGTCGCTCACTCTCTCTTTCTCCCTCTCTCTCTTTGGTCTCTCAGCCTCTCTCTGTCTCTCTCGTTCTCTTTCTCTCCCCCTCTCTCTGTGGTCTCTCAGCCTCTCCCTGTCACTCCCTCTCTCTGTGGTCTCTCAGCCTCTCTCTGTCTCTCCCTCTCCCCCTCTCTCTGTGGTCTCTCAGCCTCTCTCTGTCTCTCTCTCTCCACCTCTCTCTGTTGTCTCTCAGCCTCTGTCTTTCAATCACTGTATTGAAATATTCTTTAAATATATATATATATATACACACTGCAGTTAAAAAATAACAGCAAATTGATCAGAAATCCATTGTTCATGTTGTAAATGACTATTGTAACTGGAAATGTATTATTTTTAATGGAATATCAACATCGGCGTACAGAGGACGAATATCAGAAACCATAAACTGAAGATCTCATACAACGCTGTGTACTACTCCCTTCACAGAACAGCGCAAACTGGCCCTAACCAGAATAGAAAGAGGAGTGGGAGGCTCTGGTGCACAACTGAGCTAGAGGACAGGTACATTAGTGTCTAGTTTGAGAAACAGACGCCTCACAAGTCCTCAACTGGCAGCTTCATTAAATGGTACTTTTGAGCGGTACTGTATATTTTTTATTTTATTAATTTATCTAACCTTTATTTAACTAGGCAATCAGTTAAGAATAAAAGGCTCCTGCGGGGACAGAGCTGGGATTTTTTTTTAAATATGAAAAAAAAATACATATTTTATCAACAAATTCTTATTTTCAATGACAGCCTAAGAACCGTGGGTCAACTGCCTGTTCAGGGGCAGAATGACAGATTTGTACCTTGTCAGCTGGGGGATATGAACTTCCAACCTTTTTCGGTTACTAGTCAAAACGCTCTAACCACTAGGCTACCCTGCCGTCCCTATATATATCGGACACAACACACATCACAACAAGAGAGACAAATATGAGTTATTTGTAACATTTTACTGTGTAAAACCGAGCAGTACTACTTATTTCTCTGAGAGTGATGCAGATATCATTTTTGCAAAAACATGATTATTATAAAATGAAAGCATCAAGTGATAGATTTTAAACAAATACATGTCTGTCATTAAATAACAGTGAAAAAACATAATCTCTTTCATAATATATTTTAACAATAAAAACAAATGTACCAATATTTCTGAAAACGGATATGCAGTGAGTGACAAAGTGACAAAAGGGACAAATTCATTATACAGTATGTGTATTAAAACAGTCAAAAGTTTAGTATTTGGTCCCATATTCCTTGCACGCAATAACAACATCAAGCGTGTGACTCTACAAACTTGTTGGGATGCATTTGATGTTTGTTTTGGTTGTGTTTTAGATTATTTTGTGCCCAATAGAAATGGTAATGGTAAGCGACATATTCTTTCATTTTGGAGTCACTTTTATTGTAAATAAGAATATAATATGTTTCTAAACACATCTACATAGGTATAGCCCCCGTTTTAAAAATGTCTCTTAAAATGACATACCCAAATCTAACTGCCTGTAACTCAGGGCCTGAAGCAAGGATATGCATATTCTTGGTACCATTTGAAAAAAAAAGATTCACCTTTATTTAACCAGGTAAGCTAGTTGAGAACAAGTTCTCATTTACAACTGCGACCTGGCCAAGATAGTGCGACACAAAAAACAACAACACAGAGTTACACATGGAATAAACAAGCGTACAGTCAATAAAACAATAGAAAAAATAAAGTCTATATACAGTGTGTGCAAATGGCGTGAGGAGTTAAGGCAATAAATAGGCCATTGTAGCGAAGTAATTACAGTTTAGCAAATTAACACTGGAGTGAAAGATGAGCAGATGATGATGTGCAAGTAGAAATACTGGTGTGCAGAAAAGCAAATAAAAACAATATGGGGATGAAGGTACGTAGATTGGGTGGGCTATTTCGTTATCGTTAATTACGAGTATTTCTGTAAATTGATGTGGCTCTCTGAAAAAATAACCGGATGTTTTGGAACTACTGAACATAACGTGCCAATGTAAACTCAGATTTTTGGATATGAATATGAACTTTACCGAACAAAACATACATGTGTTGTGTAACATGAAGTCCTATGAGTGTCATCTGATGAAGATCATCAAAGGTTAGTGATTAATTTTATCTATATTTCTGATTTTTGTGACTCCTCTCTTTGTCTGGAAAAATGGCTGTGTTTTTCTGTGACTAGGTACAGACCTAACATAATTATTTGGTTTGCTTTCGTCGTAAAGCCTTTTTGAAATAGGACACTGTGGCTTGATTTACAACAAGTGTAACTTTAAAATGGTGTAAAATACATGTATGTTTGAGGAATTTATTTATGGGATTTCTGTTGCTTTGAATTTGGTGCCCTGCAGTTTCACTTGCTGTTGACTGTTGGGACGCTACCGTCCCACATACCCTAGAGAGGTTAACACAGTGTCCAAAGAAGGGCCATATGTATACAGAATGATGTCATTTGCGTAGAGGTGGATCAGGGAATCACCCGCAGCGAGAGCGACATCGTTGATATAAACAGAGAAAAGAGTCGGCCCTAGAATTGAACCCTGTGGTACCACCATAGAGACCGTCAGAGGTCCGGACAACAGGCCCTCCGATTTGACACACTGAACTCTGTCTGATAAGTAGTTGGTGAACCAGGCGAGGCAGTCATTTGAGGAACCAAGGCAGTTGAGTCTGCCTTGATTGACAGAGTCGAAAGCCTTGGCCAGGTCAATGAAGACAGCTGCACAGTACTGTCTTTATCGATGGCGGTTATGATATCATTTAGTACCTTGAGCGTGGCTGAGGTGCACCCATGACCAGCTCAGATATCGGATTGCACAGCGGAGAAGGTACGGTGGGATTCGAAATGGTCAGTGATTAACGGAACCCCTCGACAACATTCCGCTGAAAAGGCGAAATTCCGCTGGGCGAAATTCAAAAATATTTTTTACACACTTTTTTTTAACTTTTTTTTTTTTTACTTTCACACATTAACAAGTACAATACAGCAGATGAAAGATAAACATCTTGTTAATCTACCAATCGTGTCCGAAATACTCATAATAAACATTGATAAAAGATACAAGTGTTATTCACAGAATTAAAGATAGACTTCTCCTTAATGCAACCGCTTGTCAGATTTTTTTTTTAAATTACGGAAAAAGCAGAACCCAAAACAGCCAGAGGAATATCCGCCATTTTGGAATCAACAAAGTTAGAAACAACACCATAAATATTCACTTACCTTTGATGATCTTCATCAGAAGGCACTCCCAAGAATCCCAGTTCGACAATAAATGACTGATTTGTTCCATAAAGTTCCATAATTTATGTCCAAATAGCCACTTGTCGTTAGCGTGTTCAGCCCAGTAATCCATCTTCATGAAGCGCAGTCACTTCATCCAGAGAAAAACTCAAAAATGTCCATTACAGTCCTTTAGAAACATGTCAAACTATATATGGAATCAATCTTTAGGATGTTTTTAACATAAAACATCAATACTGTTCCAACCGGAGAATTCCTTTGTCTTCAGAAAAGCACTGGAACGAGAGGTAACTCTGTTGGGAGCGCGCGTCATGAGACCAAGGCTCTCTTCCAGACCACTGACTCAAAGAGGTCTCATGAGCCCCTCCTTTATAGTAGAATCCTCATTCAAGTTTCTAAAGATGGTTGACATCTAGTGGGAGCCATAGTGCATCGTTATCCATTTCTCAATGTGTATTCTGTAGGCCAAGCTTTGAAAAACGACAAACCTCAGATTTCCCACTTCCTGGTTAGATTTTTCTCAGGTTTTCACCTGCCATATGAGTTATGTTATACCCACAGACATCATTCAAACAATTTTAGAAACTTCAGAGTGTTTTCTATTCAATAATAATAATAATATGCATATATTAGCATCTGGGACAGAGTAGGAGGCAGTTCACTCTGGGCACGTTATTCATCCAAAAGTGAAAATGCTGCCCCCTATCCCAAAATGAACTTGGTTTTAGAAAGGCAGGGCAAGATGCATATAGGTCTATAACAGTTTGAGTCTAGAGTGTCACCCCCTTTGAAGAGGGGGATGACCGCGGCAGCTTTCCAATCTTTATGGATCTCAGACGAAAGAGTGGTTGAACAGACTGGTAATAGGGGTTGCAACAATGGCGGGGGATAATGTTAGAAAGAGATGGTTCAGATTGTCTAGCCCAGCTGATTTGTACGGGTCCAGGTTTTGCAACTTTTTCATAACATCTGTTATCTGGATTTGGGTGAAGGAGAAGCTGGGGAGGCTTGGGCAAGCAGAGCTGTTAGCCGGGTTGGGGTAACTATGAGGAATGCATGGCCCGCTGTAGAGAAATGTTTATTGAAATTCTCGATTATCGTGGATTTATCGGTGGTGACAGTGTTACCTATCCTCAGTGCAGTGAGAAGCTGGGGGGAGGTGTTCTTATTCTCCATGGACTTTACAGGGTCCCAAAACTTTTTGGAGTTAGAGCTACAGGATGCAAATTTCTGTTTGAAAAAGCTAGCCTTTGCTTTCTTGACTGACTGCCTGTATTGGTTCTTGATATCCCTGAAAAGTTGCATATCGCGGGGACTATTCAATGCTAGTGCAGTTCGCCAAAGGATGTTTTTGTGCTGGTCGAGGGCAGTCAGGTCTGGGGCAATACCTGTTCTTAGTTCTACATTTTTTTTAAAGGGGCATGCTTATTTACGATGGTGAGGAAATTACTGTTAAATAGCGATCAGGCATCCTCGACTGACGGGAAGAGCTCAATATCCTTCCAGGATACCCAGGGCAGGTCGATTAGAAAGGCCTGCTCGCAGAAGTGATCCTATCCTAGGTATACCTTAAAGAGGTGGGGTTTCCGGAGACACCTGAAACCCCACCTCTTTAAGGTATACCTAGGATAGGATAAAGTAATCCTTCTCACCCCCCTTAAAAGATTTAGATGCACTATTGTAAAGTGGCTGTTCCACTGGATGTCATAAGGTGAATGCACCAATTTGTAAGTCGCTCTGGATAAGAGCGTCTGCTAAATGACTTAAATGTAAATGTAAATGTAAGTGTTTTATAGAGCGTTTGACAGTGATGAGGGGTAGTCGTTTGACAGCAGACCCATAGCGGATGCAGGCAATGAGGGAGTGATCGCTGAGACCCTGATTGAGGACAGCAGAGGTGTAATTGGAGGGCAAGTTGGTCAGGATGAAATCTATGAGGGTGCCCATGTTTACGGATTTAGGATTGTACCCGGTGGGTTCCTTGATAATTTGTGTGAGATTGAGGGCATCTAACTTAGATTGTAGGACTGCCGGGGTGTTAAGCATATCCAGTTTAGGTCACCTAACAATGAACTCTGAAGATAGATGGGGTGCAATCATTTCACATATGGTGTCCAGGGCACAGCTGGGAGCTGAGGGGGGGTCTATAACAGGCGGCAACAGTGAGAGACTTAATTCTGGAGAGATTCATTTTTAAAATGATAAGCTCTAACCTTTTGGGCATAGACCTGGAAAGTGTGACAGAACTGTGCAGACTATTTCTGCAATAGATTGCAACTCCTCCCCCTTTGGCAGTTCTATTGTGACGGAAAATGTTGTAGTTGGGGATGGAGATCTAAGAATTTTTGGTG
Source organism: Oncorhynchus keta (assembly GCF_023373465.1). Taxonomy (NCBI): domain Eukaryota; kingdom Metazoa; phylum Chordata; class Actinopteri; order Salmoniformes; family Salmonidae; genus Oncorhynchus; species Oncorhynchus keta. The sequence goes on from NC_068428.1 coordinate 32,813,939, forward strand.
GTCTTCCTTAGCCAGGATTCAGACACAGCTAGGACATCAGGGTTGGCGGAGTGTGCTAAAGCAGTGAGTAAAACAAACTTAAGGAGGAGGCTTCTGATGTTAACATGCATGAAGCCAAGGCATTTTCGGTTACAGAAGTCAACAAATGAGAGTGTCTGGGGACAGGCAGGGCCTGGGTTAACCTCCACATCACCCAAGGAACAGAGGAGGAGTAGGATGAGGGTACAGTTAAAGGCTATCAAAACTGGTTGTCTAGTGCGTTGTGGACAGAGAATAAAAGGAGCAGATTTCTGGCCATGGTAGAATAGATTCAGGGCATAATGTACAGACAGGGGTATGGTGGGGTGCAGGTACAGGTACAGGTTCAGGTAATCCCAGGCACCGAGTGATGAAAAGAGAGGTTGCATCTCTGGATGGGCTAGTTATGCTGGGTGAGGTCATCACATGTGTGGGAGGTGGGACAAAGGAGGTATCTGAGGCATGTTGAGTGGGACTAGGGGCTCAGCAGTAAACTAAGACAATAATAACTATCCTAAACAACAGTGTACAAGGTATATTGACATTTGAGAGAGACATAAAGCAAGGCATGAAGCGATCACAGGTGTTGATTGGGAGAGCTAGCTAAGGCAACAATGGGTAAGACAACAACAGCTAATCAGCTAAGACAACAACAACAGGAAAATGGCGATGAATGGGCAGAGAGGGTTAATTAACTACACACAGGGCCTGAATTGGGGCTGACAACAAATAAACAAAATATAAACAAAATAGAGTACCGTGATTAATGAACAGTCCAGCAGGCATCAGCTATGTAGCCAAGTGATCATAGGGTCCAGTGAACAGCAATAGATGGAACAGGGAAGCCATGGGGTAGTTGTTACTACGCTAGCACGTGGGAGACACAGAGTTTAAAGTCAGCAAACCGGGGTCAGTAGAGGTGTCTGCTCCGACGTCCGGCGAAGGCGGATGGAGTTAAGTCGACGGACCAGTCATGGTGGTGCAGCGGGGCGCCGTGTCGACAGAAGGTCCAGAACAGCTGGCGAAAGAGGCAATTGAAGTTGTAGTATTTTCATTTGCTAGTCGGGAAATGTGCCTGGCTCGCGGCTAACTGGTGCTAGCTTCGGGGCAGGGACGTTAGCCACTATAGCCACTCGGTAGCAGCGATGATCCGATGCACATGTCCAGAGCATACGGCAAGGATCCGGCAGAGTGGTTGGGGTAGCATCGGCTGAGTAGCCGGGTGATCACAGAGTAGGCCGAGAGGTGGGCCTGGCTCAGGGCTAGCTTTGGGGCTGGGTCACTCCGTGGCAGCTAGCTAGCTGTGATGATAAGGAGTAATGGTCCAGGGTTTACGGCAGTAATCCGCCGTTCGCACTCTGACCAAATCTGGTGTCCTATAGGATGTACTACACCCCTAATGATATAGTAAAGTCTGGATACGTTCTAGGATCTCTGAGGAATACATATGAACGTGATTTGACTGCTGGAAACAACGTTTAGGGTTAGATTCCTTTCTTTGCCAATTGAATCGATTGTGTATACCATATGGACCTTTTTCGGATATGAAAAGGGATTTTATCTAACGAAACAACACTTCATGTTATCTCTGGGACCCTTTGAATGTTAAATCAGAGCAAGATTTCAGAATGTAAGTACACATTTCACCTTCAGGGGTGAAAAGAGTGTTTAGTTGATAGGAGCTCTCCTCAAACAATAGCGTGGCATTTTTTCACCTTAAAAGCTACTTTAAATTAGACAGTGCAGTTATTTTACCAAGAATTTAAGCTTTCAGCCAATATAAGACACTTATGTGTACCGACATTTGTTGTTTCTCTAAAATCTGCGATCGTGACACAAGGCACTGCATGATTTACAACTGTCCCATTGACGGGATGCCGATCCCTAAGAAGTACATTAATGTGGATGCTACAATGACTATGGATAGTCAAGAATGAATCGTTAATAGTGATGAGTGATGAGTGAGAAAGTTACAAACGCACAAATATCAGAACACCAAGACGTGCTAACCTCTCACCTTTACAATAACAGGGAAGCTAAGCATTTTGGGGGGGAATATGGTATTTGTGAGTCTTTAACTTTGTCACTCATTCATTATTTGGGCTCCCGAGTGGCGCAGGGGTCTAAGGCACTGGCCGGTGTAGGCCATCATTCTTCGTAAGAATTAGTTCTTGACTGACTTGCCTAGTTAAATAAATCTGTAATCATTGTAGCATATAGAAGTGTTTATAAACATATTATATTCCTATTTACAATAACAGACTCCACAATGACACAATACATTATTTACCATTAATTTCTATTGGGCACAAAATAATCTGAAACACAACCAAAACAAACACCAAATCTATCCAACAAGTTTGTAGAGTCATAAGATTTCTGTAATCATTGAGTGCTATGAATATGGAACCAAATGCTAAACTTTTAACTACTTGAATACACATATAAGTGAATTAGTTCCAATATTTTTTCCCCCTAAAATGGGGGGACTATGTACAAAAAGTGGTGTAATTTCGAAACGGTTCACCTGATATGGATGACAATACCTCAAATTAAAGCTGATAGTCTGCACTTTAACCTCATAGTCATTGTACCATTTCAAACACAAAGGGCTGGAGTACAGAGCCAAAACAACAACAACAAATGTCACTATCGCAATTCTTTTGAAGCTCATTGTGTAGCGTTTTGGATTTAAACTAAATGGTTCATTGCTTTTTCAACCAAAAAATGCTGTTTGCTGTTTTTACATTCTGTTTCAATGAGTCCAACTAGCCAATTTGGGATGGTAATCTATAGGCATACTTTTGGAATACAGATAACTGCAGTAAGTAAATGTCTTATTTATCTGTATTCAGAGTCTTTTCTCTTCTATCAGGGATAACATGAGTGGAAATAGAAACCACCAAAAAAGGATTGGTGAGGGGAGAGAGGCAGAGCTGGGTCAGCATGAGTTATCTGATAGCACAGTGTGTGTGTGTGTGTGTGTGTGTGTGTGTGTGTGTGTGTGTGTGTGTGTGTGTGTGTGTGTGTGTGTGTGTGTGTGTGTGTGTGTGTGTGTGTGTGTGTGTGTGTGTGTGTGTGTGTGTGTGTGTGTGTGTGTGTGTGTGTGTGTGTGTACCTGCTCTTGTGTGTTTCCGAGAGCATCAGATCGTGTTTTATTAAGTGACAGACTAATAAAAAATCTCAGAACAATGTGTGGGAAGACAGACACTGGTCTAAAAGGCCCATTCATCCTGAGTCATGTTTCACTGGGACTGCAGTGTCAGACTAAGAGAGAAACAACACAGACTAATATCCTTCATATGCCCTAGCAGACACACACACACACACGCACACACATACAAACACACGCACGTGGAAGGGGACAAACGTACACACTCATAGCTACAAACACACACAAGCGCACACACACAGAAGTAGGAAAACAACATACTGGTCCTGGTTGCCTCTCCTAGTTCCTGATCAAAGTAAGACCTCGTCTTCTCATAGCTGCTCCTGCCCTCCTTATTGCTGTTGGATGGAAATAACTAGGAAAATATATGTGTAAACCTCTGTTGACATGGCGCCTCATTTGATGTGGATGATTGAAATACGGAGTTATACAATGTGTAGCTTTCTTTTCTGCTTTAGAAGAAAAACACATCCGACTCATTAGAACAGCTCTGTTTCTCATAATGACAAAATATGAACTTGTCCGGTCAAAAAGTTGTGTGGACCTGATATTGAAGGAGTTCAAGGGGTACTCTGACCAGGAAAAGGAATAACCCAAGAAACCCGGGATGGAAAAAGAATTTAGTTCATTTAATTCATGCTTGAAAAAATGCCAACGGTAACAACGCAGGGTGTTTTAAACCTGAGGAGAGTTGGCACATCAAAACACAAGCTTTGTTTCAGCTGTTTAGCTGGATGACTGTCCATTTTCCATGCTAGTCAAAAAGGAGGTGTGTGGTGTGATATGATAGCTTAGCCTTACTTTGCTCAAGGCCAGGTCTGTGTGTCATGTGAATATTTTAAAATGGTTGGGCTGCTGTTTCTGTCTGCTGGGAGGGTGGTAGGCAGGGTGAGGGGGTCAATGTTTTCTCTCTCTGGCTAGGAAAAGGCAGAGTTGTAATCACCTAGCTATCCAGGCCTCCATTAGGCTACTGACAGAGCAATACACACACACACACACACACACACACACGTACACACGCACACACACGCGCACACACACGCACACTCCACCCCCCCCAGGGTTAAGAGATCCGCCGAGCAGGCAGCAGTGTCACGGCCAGGTCGTCAACTGAGCCTGCTAATGCAATCTGAACGCAACCGACAGATTGAAACCAGAGGAGGGCAGGTAGCAAAGCTTGGATGAGCATGTTCAGGCATTTCCATTAGAAGCCTCGGGGCAAGTGGACAACCAAACATCTAGGCTTGCACAATCTTCACAAAGTTTATCTTGGACGTGTGCTAAACCCCAACATATCCAGACTATATCCGTGATGCATGATATGGAAGGGAATGAAATGGATGTTGCAACAGCAACATGAATAATGGCTGATGCTTCAGTGTTTATTTTAGAGTGGAAGAGGCACTAAGGCATGAAGGGGGAGTCACTTGTCAGTGGTCAGAGATGTGATGCCTGTTAAATGAGTTCACTGTGACTATGGCTAGATGGAGCAGAATATAAAGAGAGAGAGAGAGAAAAGTGAAGGTGTAAATTTTAACAGTATATTTGACCTCTCAGCTTCCTTATCAAATCATAACATACCAAGCAGAAAACCGAAGAAAATTAACAACAATGACAAATGGTTTGATGAAGAATGCAAAAACCTCAGAAAGAAATGGAGAAACCTATCCAACCAAAAACTTAGAGACCCAGAAAACCTGAGTCAACACCTTCACTATGGTAAAATCACTAAAACAATAGAAAAATACACTACAGAAAAAGAAGGAACAGCAAGTCAGAAACCAGCTCAATATCATTGAACTATCGATAGACTCTAATTAGCCACTTCTGGTAAAATTGGAAAACACTAAACAAACAAGAACACAAAGAGTTATCTATCCAAAACAGAGATGTATGGATAAACCACTTCTCCAATCCGTTGGAACAAACAGCAAAAACATATACATGATCAAATACAAATCTTAGAATCAGCTATTAAAGACTACCAGAGCTCACTGGATTCTCCAATTACATTGAATGAACTACAGGACAAAATACAAAACCTCCAACTCAAAAATATCAAGTATGAAGGTAAGACCCAGAAGCAAACCATGTCAAATAAACAATAGTTTAATATTCCAACAGAGGCAGGCAATAGGGTGTGACAAAAAAGGCCTGTGTTGTTGATGGTATACTCAATGAAATGATAAAATATGCAGATAACAAATTGGCTATACTTAAACTATTTGACAGCATCCTAATCTCTGGTATCTTCCCCAATATTTGTACCCAAGAACTGATCACCCCAATCAACAAAGTGGAGCCAAATTTGACCTCAGTAACTGTGGTGGGATATGCGTCGACAGCAAACTTGGGAGAATCTTCTGCATTATCATTAACAGCAGACTCGTACATTTCCTCAGTGAAAACAATGTACTGAGTCAAATTGACATGTTACCAAATTACCGTACAACAGACCATGTATTCACCCTGCACACCCTAATTGACAGACAAACAAACCAAAACAAAGGAAAAGTCTTCTCATGCTTTATTTATTTAAAAAAAGCTTGTGACTCAATTTGGCTTCAGGGTCTGCTATACAGAGTGATGGAATGGGTGTTGGGGGAAAAACATGCAACATTTTAAAATCCATGGACATAATTGGCAAATAACGTGATTAAATTGGCAAAAACACACACAATTCTTTCCACAAGGCCGTGGGGTGAGACAGGGATGCAGCTTAAGCCCCACTGTCTTCAACACGTATATCAACGGCACTAGAACAGTCTGCAGCACCCGGCCTCACCCCACTAGAATCTGAAGTTAAATATCTACTTTTTGCTAATGATCTGGTGCTTCTGTCCCCAACCAAGGAGGGCACCTAGATCTTATGTACAGATTCTGTCAGACCTGGGCCCTGACAGTAAATCTCAATAAGTCAAAAATTATGGTGTTCCAAATCATACAAATACAAATTCAATCTAGACGCCGTTGCCCTAGAGCACACAAATAACTATACATGCCTCAGCCTAAACATCAGTGCCACAGGTACAGTGGTTCCTCCTTTAAAAGTTGTGTCATACTGCGGCACACCATGCATGCTGCTGCAGCATTCTGTGGCACGTAATTTAATTCTCAGCCATTTCTTCTGTTACTGCAAGTTATTGCCAGAGGGCATCTTTGAGAAGCATTTGATAGTATTCCGTATTGGCATTACCAGATAATTTAAAACCTTTTTTGTAATAACATACTATATAACATAGTATATATGACACCGTGGTTGGATTAACAACAAGTTCATGTTTAAACCGGTGTATAACACTTGTATGTTTAATGATTTTTTATAATTAGTATTTCTGTTTTTGAATTTGGTGCTCTGCAATTTCACTGGATGTTAGCCGGGTGGGACGATAGCGTCCCACACCCCCTAGAGAGGTTATTGGCATCTGCCTGAAAACCTGGCGACAGTACACAAAAACCTTTAGCAAACTTACCAAACCAACTCAACTCTTTCCATATTTGATCATCCATAATAAACGCATGCAAATTCGCAACTACCACCCTAGTTGAAGGAGTCAAAAGAGGAGAAATCGGCACCAACACATACCTTACAAATATCCCACTAGCAAACAGCCTACTCATCAAATGTACTCTTTTCAGAAACACAACCACAGCTACGTTCATTCTGGATGCGGAATGTATAAATTCAGCTCCTATCTGTTCACCAATCATGAGCAGAATCTCCTTCACCTTAACTCCAATCTCAGGAACACACCTGAATGAATGCAGTAATGTGCACACTACACCGTCAAGTTGGTTAATTTTCTATTTCCCTTGCTTTGGCAATGTCATTTTTTATATATTTTTTAGAATTTTTATTTAACCGTTATTTAACTAGGCAAGACAGGTAATAACAAATTCTTGTTCACAATGACGGCCTACCTCGGCCAAACCCAGATGACGCTGAGCCAATTGTGCACCACCCTATGGAACTCCCAATCTTAGCCAGTTGATATACAGCCTGGAATAGAACCAGGGTCTGTAGTGATTCCTCTAGTACTGAGGTGCACTGCCTTAGACCGCTGCGCCACTCTGGGAAACAAACTCAGCAAAAAAGAAACGTCCTCTCTGTCAACTGCGTTTATTTTCAGCAAACTTAACATGTGTAAATATTTGTATGAACATAACAAGATGCAACAACTGAGACATAAACTGAACAACTTCCACAGACATGTGACTAACAGAAATGGAATAATGTGTTCCTGAACAAAGGGGGGCTCAAAATCAAAAGTAACAGTCAGTATCTGCTGTGGCCACCAGCTGCATTAAGCACTACAGTGCATCTCCTCCTCATGGACTGCACCAGATTTGCCAGATCTTGCTGCAAGATGTTAACCCACTCTTCCACCAAGGCACCTGCAAGTTCACAGACATTTCTGGGGGTAATGGCCCTAGCCCTCACCCTCTGATCCAACAGGTCCCAGACGTGCTCAATGGGACTGAGATTTGGGCTCTTTGCTGGTCATGGGTGAACACTGACATTCCTGTCTTGCAGGAAATCACGCACAGAACGAGCAGTATGGCTCGTGCTATTGTCATGCCTGAGATTCATGTCAGGACGAGCCTGCAGGAAGGGTACCACATGAGCGAGAAGGATGTCTTCCCTGTAATGCACAGCATTGAGATTGCCTGCAATGAAAAGCTCAGTCCGATGATGCTATGATACACCGCCCCAGACCATGATGGACCCTCCACCTCCAAATCGATCTCGTTTCAGAGTAAGGCCTCTGTGTAACGCTCATTCCTTCGACAATAAAGGCAAATCCAACCATCACCCCTGGTGAGACAAAACTGTGACTCGTCAGTGAAGCACACTTTTTGCAAGTCCTGTCTGGTCCAGCAACGGTGGGTTTGTGCCCATAGGCAACATTATTGCCAGTGATGTCTGGTGAGGACCTGCCTTACAACAGGCCTACAAGCCCTCAGTCCAGCCTCTCTTAGCCTATTGTGGACACTATGAGCACTGATGGAGGGATTGTGCGTTCCTGGTGTAACTCGGGCAGTTGTTGTTGCCATCCTGTATCTGTCCCGCAAGAGTGATGTTCGGATGTACCGATCTTGTGCAGGTGTTGTTACACGTGGTCTGCCACTGCGAGGACGATCGGCTTTCCATCCTGTCTCCCTGAAGCGCTGTCTTAGGTGTCTCACAGTATGGACATTGCAATTTATTGCAGTCCTCATGCCTCATTGCAGCATGCCTAGGGCATGTTCACGCAGATGAGCAGGGACCCTGGGCATCTTTCTTTTGGTGTTTTTCAGAGTCAGTAGAAAGGCCTCTTTAGTGTCCTAAGTTTTCATAACTGTGACCTTAATTGCCTACCGTCTGTAAGCTGTTAGTGTCTTAATGACCGTTCATTAATTGTTCATTAATTGTTTGTGGTTCATTGAACAAGCATGGAAAACTGTGTTCAAACCCTTTACAATGAAGATATGTGAAGTTATTTCGATTTTTATTAATTATCTTTGAAAGACAGGGTCCTGAAAAAGGGACACTTATTTTTTTGCTAAGTTTATGTTAACCTATGTTTCCAATGCCATTAAAGCCCCTTAATTTGAAATTATATTGAGTGAGATTCGAGAATGAGATGCTCTTATCCAGTGATTTACATCAAGTGCATTCATTTTAAGATAGCTAGGGAGAAAAACACATAGCAGAGTCAAATATGCAGGATACGAGCATTCCATTCCATCTAAACAATGGATGGAACTGCTCTTTCCATGACATAGACTGACCAGGTGAATCCAGTTGAAGCCAGGTGAAATCTATGATCCCTTATTGATGTCATTTGTTAAATCCACTTCAATCAGTGTAGATGAAAGGGAGGAGACAGGTTAAAGAATAATTTTTAAGCCTTGAGACAATTGAGACATAGATGTGTGTGCAATTCAGAGGAAAGCGGCAAGACAAAAGATTTAAGTGCTGGAAATTATGGTATGTACCAGGCGCACAGGTTTGTGTCAAGAGCTACTGGGTTTTTCATTCTCAATAGTTTCAAGTGTGTATCAAGAATGGTTCACATCCAGTTAACTTGACACAACTTTGGTAAGCATTGGAGTCAACATGGGCCAGCATCCCTGTGGAGCGCTTTCGACACCTTGTCGAGTCCTATGTCCCGACAAATTTAGGCTGTTCTGAGGACGAAAAGTGTGGGGGGGATTCAATATTAGGAAGGTGGTCTTAATGTTTTGTACAATCAGTGTAAAGTGTTTTGCAACAAACACATTTTCATACAGATCTAAAATCAAAAAATGAATAAGAACAGTAATGTTTTGCACACACGTGAAGATACCCATAGGCAATCATTTCTTGTGAAAAAACACAAACGTGAAAAGTTGGTGGATATAGCGTTTTGGAAAAAAACTGACATTCCTACCAAACTGAAACCAGGACCATAATAGAGAGGAGGGGAGAGAGGACAGGGGGAAATATTTAACCAAATAACATGAGTTTAGACCCAGTAGTGCCAAAATTACCTGTAAGGCCCATATTCAGAGGCCCCTTGTTTTGATTCTGTCTGCATCGCTGTGGGTTGGACCTCCTTATTAGATTCTTTCTGTGTTTCCACTTGCAGACAAGCCTCTGACAGCCTTTATCCAGTTATGTCTGGGCCCAACAGCATTGAGGCTCACTTTCATTCTCCCATTATGAGGGCCGAGGGTTCCTAACGCATGTCGCCAATGCCACGTGGAGTTAGATCAAACAGGGCTGACCGCCACACAGTGGGGCATCAACGCCACGGCAATGACCTGCTGTTTAAACCAAAACAATCAGGAGGAGTGTCTGGGCCTTGAACTTTTCAGGGTCATTTCAGCCTGTGAGGGTTAGAGAGAGATCTTTGATGGCCTTGCTTGACTTCCATTTCTCCCACTAGCAGATCAGGGATGTCATTTGCTGGAATAGATGTTGTTCTTGTTGGTGTATCGTTTTGAGGCAATTATATGGCACGTCGAGTTTGATATGTCGCTGTGTGTGTGTGTATGTGTGCGTATGTGTGCACGTGTGTGTGTGTGTGTTTGTATGTGTGTATGTGCGTGTGTGCATATGTGTGTGTGTGTGTGTGTGCATGTGTGTATCTGTGTGTGTATCTGTGTGTGTGTATGTGTGTGCATGTGTGTGTGTGTATCTGTGTGTGTGCATGTGTGCGTGTGACTGTGCGTGTGCATGTGTGTGTGCATGTGTGTGTGTGCGTGTGTCTGTGCACCTGTGTTTATGTGTGTGTGTGTGTGTGTGTGTGTGTGTGTGTGTGTGTGTGTGTGTGTGTGTGTGTGTGTGTGTGTGTGTGTGTGTGTGTGTGTGTGTGTGTGTGTGTGTGTGTGTGTGTATGTGTGTGTGTGTGAATGTGTGTGTGTGTGTGTGTTTGTGTTTGTGTGTGTGTGTGTGTCTGTGTGTCTGTGTGTCTGTGTGTTCAAGCAGACAGCACAGAGTGTGGTTCTGAAAGCTGTAGTTTGTCCATTTATTCAGCTGGTCGGAGGTGGGATTATAGATGGCCTTTCCGGAAATCCCACAGGGACCCCATCGTTTCTCTTTGAGGGTGCTTCGACGTCCCCGCACGATATGGGCTTCAATTACAAACCCCTCAGCACATCACCCAGCAATTGCTTCCTACTGCAATTTATTATGGCAAATTAAAAGATTCAAAGAAGTGAGTCAGTTTGTGTTGGCACTAAAACAGCGGCGGTCAGTTACATCTACTCTCAGCGTAGTTAGAAGAGTTGGCCCTTTGTTTCTGCTGAACCCTAGCTGCTCCAACATCAAGCCCATGAAAAAAATGTCCTCCATAACAATATCAAAGAAGAGGAGATGGCAAGGAGCCCATTGGTTGACGCGGTCCCCTGGGGCATATAGTCTTACCCGCTCAGAATATGCACCGGGCAGCATCAAAGCTCAGAGTGCTAAGGCTAATAGCTTGTGGCGACATTGCACTGTGGGACTGAGGCACTATGGGAGTCATTATACGTATCCCAGGGATCAGCCAGCTATAACACATTTTCCACCCAAGATGTCTCCCTGCCTCCCACAACTTGTTGAAGCATATGGCCCACTGAAGAGAGTGGGAAGAGAGGGAAATATAGGTCCATGTGGCACTGACGAAACAATATGGACAGAGAGGCAGGCAGGCAGGCAGGCAGGCAGGCAGGCAGGCAGGCAGGCAGGCAGGCAGGCAGGCAGGCAGGCAGGCAGGCAGACAGACAGACAGACAGACAGACAGACAGACAGACAGACAGACAGACAGACAGACAGACAGACAGACAGACAGACAGACAGACAGACAGACAGACAGACAGACAGACAGACAGACAGACAGACAGACAGACAGACAGACAGACAGACAGACAGACAGACAGACTACAGGAAATGTACACTTAACTGAAAAACAGATACATAAATGTTACAAGTAGGAGCACTTTTTACTATGAGTATTTCTGCAAAACCAGTGAATTCCCCCTGGATTAAAACTCTAATTTGCTCCTTTAAATTGTAAACCACATCATGATCTATTGAACATGCCTCATTTCCATAGTAACAGACAGCTGATGAATTCTGACACTACTTCTATCTGTTTTAGCTATCTGCAGAACACAGTGCTGTATCACTTCAAGATTTCTTATCGGTAGGTCTTTGCACGTTGACATGACATGACTGTTCCTATCAATTGACAGATCTGTTTTTGTGCCGCACTATTTTAAGTGTAATTTGTTTTGTTTCAGTTGAATGTCACAAGGCAAATGTTAAGGAAAGAATTCATTTAAAACACATACATCCTGGGCATGGTACGTCAATGAAAATAAAAACAAAGACGTTTCTCTCCAGAAGAAAATAAACGATAATCTGGGAGTGATGAACCCAAGTCAGTGTGATATGGTGTGTGTGTGTGAGTGTGTGCGTGTGCGTGCGTGTGTGTGTGCGTGCGTGCGTGCGTGCGCGCGCGCGCGTGTGTGTGTGTGTGTGTGTCAACACTGATATTTAAAAGCCCATTACCCAGGCAGGGGAATATGTCAGTAGATGGAGAAAATAGGGGTCAAGTGTTAGCCAATGTTGACCCAGGGAGAGATGTTCTCCTGTTACACAGAGCTAATGCTGAACCAGGGAGTGATGTTCTCCTGTTACACAGAGCTAATGCTGACCCAGGGAGTGATGTTCTCCTGTTACACAGAGCTAACCCTGACCCAGGGAGTGATGTTCTCCTGTTACACAGAGCTAACGCTGACCCAGGGAGTCATGTTCTCCTGTTACACAGAGCTAACGCTGACCCAGGGAGTGATGTTCTCCTGTTACACAGAGCTAATGCTGACCCAGGGAGGGATGTTCTCCTGTTACACAGAGCTAACGCTGACCCAGGGAGTGATGTTCTCCTGTTACACAGAGCTAACGCGGACCCAGGGAGTGATGTTCTCCTGTTACACAGAGCTAATGTTGACCCAGGGAGTGATGTTCTCCTGTTACACAGAGCTAACGCTGACCCAGGGAGTGATGTTCTCCTGTTACACAGAGCTAATGTTGACCCAGGGAGAGACGTTCTCCTATTACACAGAGGTAACGCTGACCCAGGGAGAGGACATGTTCTCCTGTTACATATGGAGTGTGGGCCCTGTGAGGCTAGTTCCCTAGTATCTATCTATCTATCTATCTATCTATCTATCTATCTATCTATCTATCTATCTATCTATCTATCTATCTATCTATCTATCTATCCCAAACCTGTCACTGGAACCAGATCAAAAACTGAAGAATCTCTACCGAAAAAAATCATGAAGCTCGAAACTCCCGTTGAATAAAGGTATAAAGGCTAATAAAGGCTTTTATAGGTGATATTCGTCAAGACTCAATGGGTATATACAGTACCAGTAAAAAGTTTGGATACACCTACTTTTTCTCTAGATTTTTTTACTATTGTCTACATTGTAGAATAATAGTGAAGTCAAGAAAACTATGAAATAACACGTGGAATCATGTAGTAACCGAAAAGTGTTAAACAAATTAAAACATATTTTAGATTTGACATTCTTCAGAGTAGCCACCCTTTGCCCTGATGACAGCTTTGCACACTCTTGGCAGTCTCTCAACCAGGCTTCACCTGGAATGCTTTTCCAAAAGTCTTGAAGGAGTCCCCACATATGCTGAGCACTTGTTGGCTGCTTTTACTTCACTCTGCGGTCCAATTCATCCCAAAACATCTCAATTGGGTTGAGGTCGGGAGATTGTGGAGACCAGGTCATCTGATGCAGCACTCCATCATTCTCCTTCCTGGTCAAATAAGCCCTTAAACAGCCTGAAGGTGTGTTGGGTCATTGTCCTGTTGAAAAACAAATGATAGTCCCACTAATAGCAAATCAGATGGGATGGCGTAGCGCTGCAGAATACTGTGGTAGCCATGCTGGTTAAGTGTACCTTGAAATCTAAATAAATCACAGACAGTGTCACCAGCAAATCATCCCCACACATCACACCACCTCCTCCATGCTTCACGATGGGAACCACACGTATAAAGATCATCCGTTCACATACTCTGGGTCTCACAAAGACACAGAACCAAAACTCAAATTTGGACTCATCAGACCAAAGGACAGATTTCCACCGGTCTAATGTCCATTGCTCGTGTTTCTTGGCCCAATAAATTATTTTTCTTCTTATTGAGAAGGGCGCGAAAGACAAAAAGACACTAACACCATTGATAATTATAACAATTGAAATGCTAATCCTTTGCACATGAACGCTCACTCATTCGGGAATAATTGCAATCAATATATATATATTTACGCTCAGTGTGTTGTCGTGATCTCTGTTGGAATCATCCTTCTTTCTGTTGGAAGTTCATCCGCCCGTCTTTCATGGTTAGAATGGATACTTCAGAGTCCCATTCAGAAATGTTGTTATAGAGTAGATGTTTCGGCGGTTGTCGGCATTCACATTCAATGGTATAGAATTCCTAGCTGCAGACTAGCAATTAGCATCAAAGACTTGCTCTCATTCTGTCAGTATTGATAGTTTTAGAGTTTCAACAACCATTACAACCTTAGTTTATACTCAGGTTTATGGTCTTTACTCAAACCGTAGCTCCATCTGTGATCGAAGTACTGGTCTAGGGAAATTCCCAAAGTGGGGGTTATATCCAGAACAGTAGGAAAGGCCTGTCCCATGAAGCTAGACCTATGTCTTTGCTCATTGGGCGGGCCTATGACTTAGTTAAACTCCAAAGGGAATTGGAGTTTCCTTAATTAAACAGTTTGAAATCACATTACTGTAACCACGTTCTTCGTTTGTCGAAAGAGAGTCTGACCGAAATGCAGCGTGTTTGTTACTCATGATCTTTAATGAATGAAAACGGAACGATACATGAAATAACTCAATACAAAAACAACAAACGGAACGTGAAACCTATTACAGCCTATCTGATGAAACTACACAGAGACAGGAACAATCACCCACAAAATACCAAGCGAAACCAGGCTACCTAAATACGGTTCCCAATCAGAGACAACGAGAATCACCTGACTCTGATTGAGAACCGCCTCAGGCAGCCAAGCCTATACAACACCCCTAATCAGCCGCGATCCCAAATACTACAAACTCCAATACAAACATACAATATAACATAAACCCATGTCACACCCTGGCCTGATCAAATAATAAAGAAAACACAAAATACTAAGACCAAGGCGTGACACTTACATAATTTCACAAATAGTTTAATCTTTACTCATTCATTTTATACAACAGTTAGATGCAAGCCTTTACAACTCAGACTCTTGTATAAACAGAGTTATGGTAATGTGGCTGTATTGTCTCTCATGAGTTTCACAAACATTAAATTAAATGGACAGAGAGAGAGAGAGAGAGAGAGAGAGAGATGGTACAGAGAGAGGGGGGTGGTACTCACTATCCCCAAAGAGGGCCACGTCATTACACTGTATATCGTTCATTTGTATTATAAAAATGTCTGTAAATGTTATAGAATGAGCCTTTGACTTACCTCTCACATGTTAAGTTGAATCCCCCTTATATAAACAACCGTATCTCTAGAGTTGTTCAAGTACTTGTATGGTAGGACAGTTTTACTGTAGATATACTACAGTAGCTGGCTATGACTAACAAACAAAAAAGGAGAAGAAGGTTTACAAATAGACTTGTCTGACATTGTGACAATCTAGACAGACATACAATTGAATTCGGAAGTTACATTCACCTTAGCCAAAAACAATTAAACTTTTTCACAATTCCTGACATTTAAACCTAGTAAAGAATTCCCTGTCTTAGGTCGGTTAGGATCACCACTTTATTTTAAGAATGTGAAATGTCAGAATAATAGTACAAAAAGAGAATGATTCATTTAAGCTTTTATTTCTATCATCACATTCAGAGTGGGTCAGAAGTTTACATACACTCAATTAGTATTTGGTAGCAAACCGTTAAATTGGTTAACTTGGGAATCAAACGTTTTGGGTAGCCTTCCACAAGCTTTCCATAATAAGTTGGTTGTCACATTTTGGCCCATTCCTCCTGACAGAGCTGGTGTAACTGAGTCAGGTTTGTAGACCTCCTTGCTCACACACGTTTTCAGTTCTGCCCACACATTTTCAATAGGATTGAGGTCAGGGCTTTGTGATGGCCACTCCAATACCTTGATTTTGTTGACCTTAAGCCATTTTGCCTCAACTTTGGAAGTATGCTTGGAGTCATTGTTCATTTGGGAGACCCATTTGCAACCAAGCTTTAACTTCCTGACTGATGTCTTGAGATGTTGCTTCAATATATCCACATAATTCCCCTCCTCATGATGCCTTCTATTTTGTATTATACACCAGTCCTCCTGCAGCAAAGCAGCCCCACAACATGATGCTGCCACCCCCGTGCTTCATGGTTGGGATGGTGTTCTTCGGCTTGCAAGCCTCCCCCTTTTTCTTCCAAACATAATGATGGTCATTATGGCCAAACAGTTCTACTTTTGTTTCATCAGACCAAGAAGTACAATCTTTGTCCCCATGTGCAGTTGCAAACCGTAGTCTGGCTTATTTATGACGGTTCTATAGCAGTGTCTTCTTCCTTGCTGAGCGGGCTTTCAGGTTATGTCAATATAGGACCTGTTTTACTGTGGATATAGATACTTTTGTACATGTTTCTTCCTGTTCTGGGATTGATTTGCACTTTTCGCACCAAAGCACGTTCATCTCTAGGAGACAGAACGTGTCTCCTTCCTGAGCGGTATGACAGCTGCGTGGTCCCATGGTGTTAATACTTGCGTACTATTGTTTGTACAGATGAACGTGGTACCTTCAGGCATTTGGAAATTGGTCCCAACGATGAACCAGACGTTTGGGGTCTACATTTTCTTCTGAGATCTTGGCTGATTTCTTTAGAAATTCCCATGATGTCAATCAAAAAGGCACGGAGTTTGAAGGTAGGCCTTGAAATACATCCACAGGTACACCTCCAATTGACTCAAATTATGTCAATTAGCCTATCAGAAGTTTCTAAAGCCGTGACATCATTTTCTGGAATTTTCCAAGCTGTTTAAAGGCACAGTCAACCTAGTGTATGTAAACTTCTGACCCACTGGAATTGGGATACATAATCTGTCAGTAAACAATTGTTGGAAACATTTATTGTGTCATGCACCAATTAGATGTCCTAACCGACTTGCCAAAACTACAGTTTGTTAACCAGAAATTTGTGGAGTGGTTGAAAAACAATTTTTAGTGACTCCAGCCTAAGCGTAGGTAAACATACAAATCCAACTGTACTACACAGAGAGACTTCACGATTCAAATAAGACTAAAACTCCACATGCTGACCCTCATACCACCCTCATGGAGTCTGTTTCTGACTGTTTGAGCAGACACATGCACATGTGTGGCCTGCTGGAGGTAATTTTGCAGGGCTCCTGCAGTACTCCTCCTGCTCCTCCTTGCACAAAGGCGGAGGTAGCGGTCCTGCTGCTGGGTTGTTGCCCTCCTACGGCCTCCTCCACGTCTCCTCATGTACTGGCCTGTCTCCTGGTAGCGCCTCCATGCTCTGGACACTACGCTGACAGACACAGCAAACCTTCTTGCCACAGCTCGCATTGATGTACCATCCTGGATGAGCTGCACTACCTGAGCCACTTGTGTGGGTTGTAGACTCCGTCTCATGTTACCACTAGAGTGAAAGCACCAACAGCATTCAAAAGTGACCAAATCATCAGCCAGGAAGCATAGGAACTGAGAAGTGGTCTATGGTCACCACCTGCAGAATCACTCCTTTATTGGGGGTGTCTTGCTAATTGCCTATAATTTCCACCTGTTGTCTATTCCATTTGCACAACAGCATGTGAAATGTATTGTCAATCAGTGTTGCTTCCTAAGTGGACAGTTTGATTTCACAGAAGTGTGATTGACTTGGAGTTACATTGTGTTGTTTAAGTGTTCCCTTTATTTTTTTGACTAGTGTATATATATTTATTTCCATCATAATTAAGGAAATATAGCAGAGAAGTACAACACATACACAAACATATTTATCCCCTATGCAAGCATCTTATTTGGGGAAATCGTGAGCAAGGAACAAGGAGCAACATTTCACTCACATTACTTTCTCAAGAAACGCTTATGAAGTTTTGAGGTTATTCAACACCTCAGGACAAACATACCACTAATTACTCAATCAATTAACTGAGTCCATTAACATTTTTGACACTACATATTTAAGTGCTCATTACTGATGCATTACATTAGCATGACTGGCTTATACACAGTGATGTTTCCCTCTGATGCACCCACCACCGTTTTTCTCTGCAGATGTTCACGGCTTAGAAAACGATATCAACAACCCGACCATTCTCCTGCTGTCATGACGGAATCTCCATAATGAGATATAATCAGCTTGAAGGTTTTGGCCGAGTACGCCACATATTTCTCAGTTACAGACTGGCATTAACTCTCTCCATCTGCTAATACTCGTAGAGTAGAGCGGGCAACTCGGCTTCCCTTCCAGTCTCTAGTACAGACGTAGGATCAAATTTGATCACACTGTTTTAGGATAGCTTTTTAGGATATTTCAAACTTGTAGTGCATTTTACATTTAAAAAGGCTTCTGAATTGTGCAATTTCCACTTTCAGACTTAATTTCCCCTTACAAATAATGTATCAACCCCTACAAAAATATCCATTAATAATAATCCACATAATATTTAGAATTTCCTGTTGCTGCAAGATTATTTTCCTGCTGTAGCAAACTGGTTCAAATTAAGATCCTACATCTATATACTACTATAGCCTGGTGGATAGTAGGGAGAGTTATGTGGCTGCTGATGAGTTGTGCTGAGTTGGAGCCCTGGATCTAGGGGCCTTGGCAGAGGCCTTGGGCCCTGCTCCGTTGGAAGACTATCCGAGTGCACAGTCATTAGAAATCCCTCATTTTCACTCCACTGTGTAAACGCCGGAGTGGCCTCCATCTCAATAAGCCTGCAGCAGAAAGGATCACCTCCATTGGAGGAAATTGGCTGTGGTAAAGAGGGAGAGGTTGAGGGTGAAGTTATGTGTTGGTATTTATTGACTCTGGCTGGCTCGGGAAAAACAACACTAGGGAAGAAAGTCAGGCTTTTATCCCATAAGTACTGCGAGTATTAAGGAGGTGACAAGTAAGTAGCCTTCATCGAATCCCCTAATCACCACAGAAAGATCCCTCTTAAAATGTATACTTTCATTAAGCAGGTCCTATGCTATGGCACTATTCTATAGGCCTGCTGTGTATCCTGCCTGAAGCAATACTTTATTATGAAAATATATATATTTTTAAATATGCATATTTGCACAATGTTGCACAATATTGGCATATGCAAATACATGGTGATGCATTAATACTAATTCATGTTTTGATAATACATACAAGTGACAGCTATATCAAACAAAATGTAATAGTAGTTTTTATTTGAAAGGTTGATTGTCTAATTACATTGTAAATATCTAAAACAGGGCAACTGGCAGCCCGCATGCTGCCTTTTGTAAGCCCGTGGATACATTTCAAAAGACAATATATCATTTTATTTTTGCTATTGTCTACATTGTAGAATAATAGTGAAGACATCAAAACTGAAATAACACATATGGAATGTAGTAACCAAAAAAGTCTTAAACAAACCAATATATTATATATATATGTATATACACTACCGTTGAAAAGTTTGGGGTCACTTAGAAATGTCCTTGTTTTTGAAAGAAAAATAAATTTCTTGCATGGAATAGCCTTCATTTCTCAGAACAAGAATAGACTGACGAGTTTCAGAAGAAAGGTCTTTGTTTCTGTCCCCTTTGAGCCTGTAATCGAACCCACAAATGCTGATGCTCCAGACACTCAACAAGTCCAAAGAAGGCCAGTTTTATTGCTTCTTTAATCAGTACAACAGTTTTCAGCTGTGCAAACATAATTGCAAAAGGGTTTTCTAATGATCAATTAGCCTTTTAAAATGATAAAGGTTGATTAGCTAACACAACGTACCATTTGAACACAGGAGTGATGGTTGCTGATAATGGGACGTACATCTGTACATCCACGTAATTATTCCATAAAAAGATCAGCCGTTTCCAGCTGCAATAGTCATTTACAACATTAACAATGTCTACACTGTATTTCTGATCAATTTGATGTTATTTTAATGGATTGAAATGTAATATTCTTTCAAAGTGACCCCAAACTTTTTAACGGTAGTGAACATCACTCTCCTTCTTGGCCAAATAGCCCTTACACAGCCTGCAGTCGTTAAGTACGCCTTGAATTCTAAATAAGGCACAGATAGTGTCACCAGCAAAGCACCCCCATACGATCACACCTCCTCCTCCATGCTTCACAGTTGGACCCACACATGCACATGCTCATCCCTTCACCTACTCTGCGTCTCAATAAGACACGGTGGTTGAAACCAAAAATCTAAAATGTAGATTCAATCGACCAAAGAACAGATTTCCATCGTTCTAATGTCTATTGCTCATGTTTCTTGGCCCAAGGACGTCTCTTCCTCTTAATGGTGTCCTTAGTAGTGGTTTCTTTGCAGCAATTCGACCATGAAGGCCTGATTCATGTAGTCTCCTCTGAACAGTTTGGGCTGCAAACTGAGAGCAGACTGAGAGGCTGGAAACTCTCACGAACGTATCCTCTGCAGCAGAGGTAACGCTGTGTCTTCCTTTTTTGTGGCCGTCCTCATGAGAGCCCGTTTCACCATAGCAGTTGATGTTTTTGTGACTGGGAGGCCCCGGTGCACAACTGAGGAAGAGGACAAGTACATTAGAGTGTCTAGTTTGCTCAGTTGTGCACCGGGGCCTCACAGTCGCAAAAACATCCAATGCTACTGACTTTCATGTCTTAAAGGTGTCATGCCCTTATCTGTTTCACCTGTCCTTGTGCTTGTCTCCACCCCCTCTAGGTGTCGCCCATCTTCCCCACTTATTCTCTGGGTATTTATACCTGTGTTTTCTGACTGTCTGGGCCAGTTCGTCTTGTTTGTCAAGCTTACCAACGTTTGTCCTGTCAGCTCCTGTCTTTTCCCAGCCTCTCTTTTTCTCGACCTCCTGGTTTTTGACCCTTGCCTGTCCTGACCCTGTACCCGCCCGCCTGACCACTCTGCCTGTCCCTGACCCTGAGCCTGCCTGCCGTCCTGTACCTTTGCTCCTACTCTGGATTATCGACCCCTGCCTGCCTTGACCTGTCATTTGCCTGCCCCTGCTGTTAAAATAAACATTGTTGCTTCACACAGTCTGCACTTGGGTCTTATCTTGATACCTGATAAAAGTAATGATGGACTTTCGTTTCTCTTTGCTTATTTGAGCTGTTCTGTCATAATATGAACTTGGTCTTTTACCAAATAGGGCTATCTTCTGTATACCAACCCTTCCTTGTCACAACTGATTGGCTCAAATGCATTCAGGAAATAAATTCCACAAATTAACAAGGCACACCTGTTAATTGAAATGCATTCCAGGTGACTACCTCATGAATTTGGTTGAGAGAATGCCAAGAGTGTGCAAAGCTGTCATTAAGGCAAAGGGTGGCTATTTATATTTGGATTTGTTTACCACTTTTTTTGGTTTCCACATGATTCCATATGTGTTAGTTCATAGTTGAGGGCTTCATTATTATTCTACAATGCAGAACATAGTAAAAATAAAGAAAAACCCTGGAATGAGTAGGTGTATCCAAGCATTTGACTGGTACTGTATATTGTAAGTTTGTCTCGCTACCAGCTATATAAACTTGTAGTAATCACGGTCAAATTACCGACCAGGGGGCCCCCATTGATTTTAGTAGACACTCTCACTCAGATATCATATTAAAAACGGCAAACATTTCTCTCCACACTATGGCAAAATTAGTAGAATTGTTTTATAAAATTGCTAAATATTCTCTCCACCTCATGGCAAAATGTGTAGATTTGCAGCAAACTTGCTTTAAAACTGCTAAATTATCTCTACACCCCATGGCAAAAAATGTGGAATTGCAGGAAATGAACTGTAAAACTATACATTTGGCTTAGGACCCCCAAAAGGCTAGGTCCGGCTCTGACTGCATGTGTAGGTAAGGATGTCGGTACGCAGACCTGCAAGCCACTGTGGCCCCACATGATGAGTGAGTTCAGCGCTTTTGTGGCCCCCATCAAAGTTGCCAGTCCCTGATCTAAAACAACGATTTGACTATTTAAATGGCTTTATAGTTTTTCTCACTTTTTTTTCTGCTTGAAAACAAGAAAACTGTTATTTAAATTCTGAATGTAACATGTCATAAATGGGAGTATCAGATGAAACCAGACGGAAACACTGTTGATCTCAGTTTAATTAAAAACACTAGAGACCTTTTTAACATTTCACACTAATTCCCTTTCAACTGATACAGTACAACACTTCCATTGCTTTGGCTACTCATTATTAATGAGTCATTAATTAATCAAATCGAATGAAAGATGCACTATGCAGAAACCACTAATAAGTCTAACAGTTCGCCTAATTTCAGTTTATGTGTCAAAACAAGCAAGTATAGTGTAGAGAATTAGTTGAGGTAGGGGACAGGTGAGGGAGGGAGGGTAGGGGTAGATGTTTGGCTACACGGAGCAGGAAAAAAACCCTGCTGCGTTGACAAGAGTGAAAGGGTATAATTGCGGCCCAGGAAGATGAAGTGTGAGAGAGTGAGTGCAAGGAGTTACCTGACACTGAGTGTGTGTGTGTGTGTGTGTGTGTGTGTGTGTGTGTGTGTGTGTGTGTGTGTGTGTGTGTGTGTGTGCGTGTGTGTGTGTGTGTGTGTGTGTGTGTGTGTGTGTGTGTGTGTGTGTGTGTGTGTGTGTGTGTGCGTGCGTGCGTGCGTGCGTGCGTGCGTGCGTGCGTACGTGTGTGTGTGTGTGTGCGCGCGTACTTGAGCGTGTAGCTGTCTGACACTATCCACTGGGAACACACTGGTGAAATCAACATTGTTTCCATGTCATTTCAATAAAATGACATGAAACCAACGTAGAATAGACGTTAAATTGACGTCTGTTCCCAGTCGGAAGTCTGTTTGTAATTAAATGCTGTCAGAGGACTGTTGTTTTTGGTGGTGGGCCGGCCCGGTTAGGTCGGAGCACGTTGAGAGTTTAGCATGCGGAACTCGGCATGCTCAGTGGCAGAACTGTTTGCTCTACCTCACCCTTTCTTGTACCCACTACAGGAGAAGACCCCAGCAAGAGACAAGTGACAGATCTCTCCTCCTCCCTATCACCATTTTGATTTATCTCTCTCTCTCTCTCTCTCTCTCTCTCTCTCTCGCTCTTTCTCTCTTTCTCTCTCTATATATAATAATGACTTTCTGCTTGTGTTACTGAAGTGCCATGATGAATGCTGTGGAGGTGGAAGGACCTTCCTGGTGTCAGCACTCCTCTCTCTGATGCCTGAATGCGTACTTATGGGCGTGCGTGTGTGTGTGTGTGTGTGTGTGTGTGTGTGTGTGTGTGTGTGTGTGTGTGTGTGTGTGTGTGTGTGTGTGTGTGTGTGTGTGTGTGTGTGTGTGTGTGTGTGTGTGTGTGTGTGTGTGTGTGTGTGTGTGTGTGTGTGTGTGTGTGTGTGTGTGTATTTCTGTGTGTACAGACAGAATGAAGGGCTCCATTGATAAGAACAAGTTCTTCTTGTTAACCTATCAGTTGAACTGGACTGAAGCCAGCGTTCGAGTCCTGAGGCAGGTTATTCTAACACAACCCCCATGTGACATGACAGTTCCAGTTCCAACACAGTTCAGACATGCACAGATAGCGAGAGAGGAACGCACATGTGCTAACGCTCTCCTTCCAGGCTTCCAAGAGATGCATTTAAGAAGACATTGAGCAATGTTTGATCCTAGATTTCACTGGCAAACTGCCTCCTCCACAGAGTATCTCTAAAACACTTCCATCTGCAGTTCTGGAGCATTCTCCATTGTGACTACCTATTCCAGGCGTTCCAAGACTTTTCGCCTCAGACACTGAACACCCAGGGGAAGAGGATACTCATGGGAAATATCTGCTCGCTCTAGATGCCATAACAGTTTTAAGTAACACAAGGGGGATTTTTGCCATGCTTCACACATGTGTTGGCTATTGTTTTTATTTTCTGAGGGAAACAGCCAAGGTTGTTTTATTAGTCATAGTCACACATTGTCTGTGTATTCTGGGGCCTTTAGATGCTTTAACAACAGTTGCTGGAACAGGACACACCTCGATGTCAAATAAATGTGTCTGAACGAAGGTCGTGGAAAGAACAAAGATGTTCACTGTGTGGGAATCCCACTTTAGCGTTTGTAGACGCAATCCTGCCAGCGTGCGGTTTAAATGAGTTTGCTTTCGCTCTTTTTTTCTGTTTGTTTTATTGGCGCCTGCTGTTAATAATGTGAATGTAGGACAGCAAAATGCACAGCGAATTGACACACTGCGTTGATACCGCAGCCATCAAGCAAAAGCCACCTCAAACGACAACATGGCCGCGTCTGAAATCGGGCTTGCCTACTACTTACTTAAACTGCATACTGTGTACTAATAGTACTGCATAATGTGTACTAATAGTACTGCATCCTATTTAGAACATACTGTTCAGTACAAACATATGCATTGTGAAACAAATATCAACATTGTCAGTTGCTGTCGAACACACGTGAGTGTGAGAATTCTACTACGAGTTGAAAAGCCGAAATGTGTGTGACATCCTGGCATTTCACATACTATAAAACGTTATTTTTCCCTCTTGCTCAAAAAGCCCATTAATCACAATAAGTAGCTTGGAATGACAAATGTGTGTGGGCAGTGTGCATGGAGGACATGGCGTTCGGTATATGCATTACACACATCAAGATGACTTTTAATCAGACCCAGGCTTGCTTGTCATACAGTACATGGAGAAACATCACACAGAACACATGGGCGGAATGTCACATCAATCCAACAACATCCCATTCTGTTCTCCTGTTTTTCTCAAATAGATCACACCATGTGTACACAGTAGTATCAGGAAATACACCACGCAGAACAAGGATGAGAGACAAAGGTTTAACCCGCTGCAACTAAATATAACACAACATAGACTCTGTTTCTTTTGATATACAAGAGTGAGGAATTGCTGTATTGATTTCTTAGCATTGTATTCCTTATTATAAGATTCAATAGGGAAATTCAAGGCACAGAATTGAAACAGAATTTTGAAAGTAACATCAAATTGCAGTTGAAACCACAAACATTTCCTTGACAAATAACCCCGAAAATGTTAAATATTTAAACATGTATTTAGGCTAGTCTATTGTTTGAAAGTTTTTAGTTCTCAAAGACGTGACAAAGCTAAAGAGGAAAAATCCCCATAGGCAAAACCACTTAAAAAAAACAGTACAGTTAAAAACATGATTTCCTGTGTTTTTATATATTTTTTCACACAATGAGATTGGAATAAAACCGTAAAATGTTGAAAATGATCAAAATGCCCTTTTAGTGTAGAGCTGTTTGAAAAGACTGCTTGACATTTTAGCATGTTTTGGTGGGATGGAGTTGTCCAAAACTCCAAATTAGTTAATAAACCAATAAGAAAGAGTTCCAAACCTCTCAGCCCGTTTTCAGTTTTCCCCTCCTCACTCAGACCACTCCCTGAAATGTCCCTTTGCTAAGAAGCTATTGCTGTTTCTTTATACCGTTTGAATTGAAAACAATCACAGTAAGGTACCTAATTGCTCCCCAGAAATGATTTGATATTGAGATAAAAATGACTGCATTGGACCTTTAACATTAATTTCAAACCGATTACATTAATTTCTAACCGTACAATCAGGGCATTTGTCAAGTCAATGAATACTGTTGATCAGCCAGACGATCAGGGAACCAACAGTGCACTGGAGCTTTTTACTTACCAGACCTTTGATGTCAGACCTCAGTTACAGGAATAATGTCCTTTCGGAGATCTCTGCAATCTAATCTAGCAGCAACAAATCAAACCCATGACTGGAGAAAATAGCGAGTGTTTGAACTCCAAGGAGTTGACGGTCCGTATCATTGATGAGATTACACTGAGTATCTGAGAGGAAAATGTGTACGTCGTTACAGGATAGTTACTTTGTGTTTACACAACAACATAACTGTGTCACCATAATACAATCATTATTTTTGCTGCCAATGCATTGCAATCTTCCAGAATGTTCCAGAACATTCCAGAACATTCCAGAATGTTCCAGAACATTCCAGAATGTTCCAGAATGTTCCAGATGCTGCAGTCTTCAATCATCTTCTATTGCACTTTCATGTCATTAATTCACTTCCTTGAACTCCATGAGACCATTACCTCCATGAACCCTTAATGATGACCAGCCGTTCTCCACTTCCTCAGTAAAGTGTTATTTTGGGCAGTGGCCCTTTTAAATAACTAATGATAACTAAAACTATGATCTCTCCCTTCACCTTAATGCGTGGTGGCAATGGGACAGGTGTGCCGCTGCTTTATACTTATCCGGAACAATGTAATTAATCTAAAGTTCTGCGTTATGAACAGAGAGAGAGAGTGGGCCGGAGGAACTGAGGAATGAAAAATGAAAACTGAAAAGGGGAAAGTCATGAATTATATAGTGGGACTCCAGCCACTGACCTTGGCTACTTTACAGGTTTTCATTTATTTGATTATTTTCTATTTTTGGAGTGCCGAGTGCTGTTTTTTTTAAAGCGCTGAGCGTCACACAAAGCGAAGCACCGCTGACTGACTCCCGGAAGAATAGAGCGATGTGACTCTGGCCCTCCCTGCAAAGCTGAGAGGAGAGATTTTAGCCTTATGTGATTAATTTACAGCGTTATGCATCAATTCATCTGCGCAGGGTGGCAGGCACCAGGGTTGGGCCTTGTGCCACCTGAGAGAGAGGAATGAGAGAGAGGGGGGAGATGGGAGGGAGAGATGAGAGAGAGGGGGGAGATGGGAGGGAGAGAGATGGAGAGGGACACAGAAAAAGAGTAATCTTCTGGGGAATCGCGGCCCTGTGAAGGATGAGGAATGAAAAGTGATCCTTTTAATCGAAAGATCTTACATCATCACTCACACCAACCACATTGCCATTTTTCTCTCTCTACTCCTCTTTAGTTCTCTCTCTTGCTTTCGCTCTGTATTTCTGTCTGATTTTCTTTCTCTCTCTCTCTCTCTCTCTCTCTCTCTCTCATTCCTTCTGCCCTCTAACTCTCCCTCATTCCCTCTGGAAATAATATGCTAACTAATGAAACAGAAACCTGGAAGAGAGCAGGACATGTTCTAAATGCACTGTGTGATTCACCAGCCTCCCAACAGCACTCTGGGTAGTGTGGTTCTTCACCAGTCTCCCAGCAGTACTCTGGGTAGTGTGGGTCTTCACCAGCCTCCCAACAGTACTCTGGGTAGTGTGGGTCTTCACCAGCCTCTTAACAGTACTCCGGGTAGTGTGGTTCTACACCAGCCTCCAAACAGCACTCTGGGCAGTGTGGTTTTTCACCAGCCTCCCAACAGTACTCTGGGTAGTGTGGTTCTTCACCAGCCTCCCAACAGTACTCTGGGCAGTGTGGTTCTTCACCAGCCTCCCAACAGTACTCTGGGTAGTGTGGTTCTTCACCAGCCTCCCAACAGTACTCTGGGTAGTGTGGTTCTTCACCAGCCTCCCAACAGTACTCTGGGTAGTGTGGTTCTTCACCAGCCTCCCAACAGTACTCTGGGCAGTGTGGTTCTTCACCAGCCTCCCAACAGTACTCAAGTGTAGGTCTTCACCAGCCTCCCCTCTGGGTAGTGTGGTTCTTCACCAGCCACCAAACAGTTCTTCACCAGCCTCCCAACAGTACAAACCAGCCTCCCAACAGTACTCTGGGCAGTGTGGTTCTTCACCAGCCTCCAAACAGGGTAGTGTGGTTCTTCACCAGCCTCCAAACAGTACTCTGGGTAGTGTGGTTCTTCACCAGCCTTCCAACAGTACTCCGGGCAGTGTTGTTTTTCACCAGCCTCCCAACAGTACTTTGGGTAGTGTAGTTTTTCACCAGCCTCCCAACAGTACTCTGGTCAGTGTGGTTCTTCACCAGCCTCCAAACAGTACTCTGGGTAGTGTGGTTTTTCACCAGCCTCCCAACAGTACTCTGGGTAGTGTGGTTCTTCACCAGCCTCCAAACAGTACTCTGGGTAGTGTGGTTCTTCACCAGCCTCCCAACAGTACTCTGGGTAGTGTGGTTTTCACCAGCCTCCCAACAGTACTCTGGGTAGTGTGGTTCTTCACCAGCCTCCCAACAGTACTCTGGGTAGTGAGGTTCTTCACCAGCCTCCCAACAGTACTCTGGACAGTGTAGGTCTTCACCAGCCTCCCAACAGTACTCTGGGCAGTGAGGTTCTTCACCAGCCTCCAAGTGAGGTTCTTCACCAGCAGTACTGGGTAGTGAGGTTCTTCACCAGCCTCCCAACAGTACTCTGAGGTTCTTCACCAGCCTCCCAACAGTACTCTGGTTCTTCACCAGCCTCCCAACAGTACTCTGGACAGGTAGGTCTTCACCAGCCTCCCCAGTAACAGTGTAGGTCTTCTGGGCAGTGAGGTTCTTCACCAGCCTCCCAACAGTACTCTGGACAGTGTAGGTCTTCACCAGCCTCCCAACAGTACTCTGGGCAGTGAGGTTCTTCACCAGCCTCCCAACAGTACTCTGGACAGTGTGGTTCTTCACCAGCCTCCCAACAGTACTCTGGGCAGTGAGGTTCTTCACCAGCCTCCCAACAGTACTCTGGACAGTGTAGGTCTTCACCAGCCTCCCAACAGTACTCTGGGTAGTGTGGTTCTTCACCAGGATGTTTACAAGACTATTTTCAAACGGGGAGACTCACTGTGGCAGTAAGTGAAAGCTAGGGGGAACAAAACAATATATGTGAAAACCACAGTGACCAGATGGAAGCACCGATTGGTATGTGAGAGCTATTGCCTTAGTGAAGGCCATATGAGGTAAAAAATAAAAAAAAATGAAGGAGTTGGGAGAAGACGGTAAACAAAGGATCATACATTACGTATCATTAACTCATATAGGAAAGAACAGCCATTAGATAAGTACTAGACAGATAAACATACAGTATGTAGAATTACTGTGGGTGAAGTTTGGACTGTATCAAAATCTTACGTAATGACATTTTAAAAAGTATTCTCATTCCCCACAAAGATATGTAATCTGGAATTAACCAAAATCCTTTCTTGTTGAAGGAGAGATTAAGACCAAGAAGAACACTAACCTCCAAAAGTAGCCCCAGATCCTGAGAAATGTCCATCTTCTCAATGAGTCAAACAGTTATAACCCTTCACAAGCAAATGAGTGCCTTCAAAACAGGCTGGCTATTCCAGTATTACTGTGGAATGCGGAGTGGAAGACCCAAGACGCAGAAGACTAGAACTATAATTAGGAGGCACACACACACATACACACACACTGTGCTACAGGCATCCCCTAGGGATACTGGGAGAGATAAGCAAGCAGTGAATTTCGTCATACAAATTAAATCACTTCTTTAATTGATGTCACAGCTTTGTTCTGGTCTAGATTGCTAAGCACTGGAGCCTGCACAGCATACTTGTATCTTCCCAAAGTGTGCAACATCCTTGGAGTTAAGTAGTTGTTGAATAAATAATTAAATCCCTAATGACACATCGTAATTAACATTCATTCATATATAATAATTAGTAATAATAATCTGAGGTCATTATGGCTGTAAATTGGTCTGGGTCTTTCTCCACCCTCCCCTAATTAGGAGCCAATAGAATAATGAATCGACTCATCAACAGAATGGAAACAATGAAATGTAACTATGGAGAGTTTTATGAATATAGAAGTAAATTCTGTGTTGGGAATTATTGCATTATTGTTTGGAAAAGTGAAGGCAATCCAAAAAGAAACTACTTGTCAAAGAGACATAACATGTCCTACATCTGTCCTGACCAGAAGAAATGTAGGTTTGTTGGATCCAGAGTTTTGTTGGGTCCAGACTAGAGTTTTGTTGGGTCCAGAGTTTTGTTGTGTGAGGAGGCTTGTTGGTTCCAGAGTTTGTCCTGGTCAGGTCAGAAAGACAGGGACAACTCCTGGCCCTGTGAGAGCCGAGCCATACAGGGTCATTCAGGAGATCTTCCAGGCAGTAGTAGCCAGCTATGTGTCCATCATGCAGATATACAAAGTGAGGTCAGGTCTGGACAGCACCAGACAGGCAGGCAGATTTGGTCTGGACAGCAGCAGGCAGGCAGATTTGGTATTGTGACAGAAAGAGACTCAGAGAGAGAGAGAGAGAGAGAGAGAGAGAGAGAGAGAGAGAGAGAGAGAGAGAGAGAGAGAGAGAGAGAGAGCTATAGCTTGGGAGGTAGACACTAGCTCACCTACACATCCAGGCTGTGAACAGCCAGAATAAGACTTCCTCTATGCACAGCTCAGGAGGGGAACTTCAGGCCAGATGTGACATCAAACAGAGCGAAAGCTGGAGGGATTGAAGGTGGGATAAGGCCCATCCTTTGACCTGTTCCTGGCTTCTCTCTCTCTCTGTCTTAATCTCCTTCTGTTCATCTTTATTTCCATTTCACTCTGTCTGTCTGTCTGTCTGTCTGTCTGTCTGTCTGTCTGTCTGTCTGTCTGTCTGTCTCTAACCCCCTTCTCTCTCTAACTCTCTCTGTCTTAATCTCCTTCTGTTCATCTTTATTTCCATTTCACTCTCTCTGTCTATCTCTTTTTTATATCTCTAGCAACTCTCTCTTTCTCTCTATACCATTCCATTTCACTCTGTCTGTCTGTCTGTCTGTCTGTCTGTCTGTCTGTCTGTCTGTCTGTCTGTCTGTCTGTCTG
Source organism: Oncorhynchus keta (assembly GCF_023373465.1). NCBI lineage: Eukaryota > Metazoa > Chordata > Actinopteri > Salmoniformes > Salmonidae > Oncorhynchus > Oncorhynchus keta. The sequence goes on from NC_068428.1 coordinate 32,844,452, forward strand.
TCTGTCTGTCTGTCTATCTGTCTGTCTGTCTGTCTGTCTGTAACCCCCTTCTCTCTCTCTTCCCCCTCTCTCTGCAGTATTACATGGACCAGCTTGTTTTTGTCAGTCTGTTTTTACAGTGTGACATTAGCACAGGGCAGCCTTCAGTGAGGAACTAGCTATCATTTACAGGTACAGCGCCTTGCAAAAGAATTCACCCCCTTGGCGTTTTTCCTATTTTGTTGCATTACAACCTGTATTTTAAATGGATTTTGGGGGGAATTTAATGTAATGGACAAAATAGTCCAAATTGGTGAAGTGAAATGAAAAATAATACTTGTTTCAAAGAATTCAAAAGAATGTGAAAGAAAATGTGGTGCATGCATATGTATTCACCCCCTTTGCTATGAAGCCCCTAAATAAGATCTGGTGCAACCAATTACCTTCAATTACCTTCTGTCACATGATCTCAGTATATATACACCTGTTCTGAAAGGCCCTAGAGTCTGCAGCACCACCAAGCAAGCGGTACCATGAAGACCAAGTAGCTCTCCAAACAGGTCAGGGACAAACTTGTGGAGAAGTACAGATCAGGGTTGGGTTATAAAAAATATCCGGAACTTTGAACATCCCATGGAGCACCATTAAATCCATTATAAAAAAATGGAAATAATATGGCACCACAACAAACCTACCAAGAGAGGGCCGCCCACCAAAACTCACGGACCAGGCAAGAAGGGCATTAATCAGAGAGGCAACAAAGAGACCAAAGGTAACCCTGATGGAACTGCAAAGCTCCACAGCAGAGATTGAAGTATCTGTCCATAGGTCCACATGAAGCCGTACACTCCACAGAGCTGGGCTTTATGGAAGAGTGGCGAGAAAAATAACATTGCTTAAAGAAAAAAATAAGCAAACACGTTTGGTGTTCACCAAAAGGCATAAGGGAGACTAACCAAACATATGGAAGAAGGTACTCTGGTCAGATGAGACTAAAATGGAGCTTTTTGACCATCAAGGAAGCCGCTATGTCTGGCGCAAACCCAACACCTCTCATAACCCCGAGAACACCATCCCCACAGTGAAGCAGGGTGATGGCAGCATGTTTTTCATTGGCAGGGCCTGGGAAACTGGTCAGAATTGAAGGAATGATGGATGGTGCTAAATAAAGGGAAATTCGTGAGGGAAACCTGTTTCAGTTTTCAGAGATTTGAGACTGGGACGGAGGTTCACCTTCCAGCAGGATAACGACCCTAAGCATTCTGCTAAAGCAACACTCAAGTGGTTTAAGGGGAAACATTTAAATGTCTTGGAATGGCCTCAAGATTTCTGTACACCAGCGGAACTCATCCAACTTGAAGGAGCTGGAGCAGTTTTGCCTTGAAGAATGGGCAAAAATTCCAGTGGCTAGATGTGCCAAGCTTATAGAGGCATACCCCAAGAGACTTGCAGCTGTAATTGCTGTGAAAGATGTCTCTACAAAGTATTGACTTTGGGGGGGGGGGTGAATAGTTATGCACGCTTAAGTTTTCTGTTTATTTGTCTTATTTCTTCTAAAAAATAGGTTGCCTCTTCAAAGCGGTAGGCATGTTGTGTAAATCAAATGATACAAACCCCCAAAAATCTATTTTAATTCCAGGTTGTAAGGCAAAAGAATAGGAAAAATGCCAAGGGGGTGAAATACTTTCGCAAGCCACTGTATATTCCTCCATAATTCACACCATGTCCTCCTGATGAAATGACTACCATGCTGATTGAGAACTGCCTCCTCCTTCCTCCATCCAACAGTTTGACAAGCACGTTTATTCTATTAAAAGGAACTATAAGCTTGCAAGTTTTTCTTCATTTCATTTAATGGAGCGCCTACACCAGCATTACACAGTCAACGATTGATATGGTGGTGACGCAGTAGCATGCACTTAGAACAAATTTTGATTGTTTACTTTTGAAAATGTTGTTTTTCTCATGTGGGAGTTGTGTTGAAAAATTAAATGATGGTAGTTTGATAATTGACACGCATAAAGATGATTACAGTGAGGACAAATATAATTAATGTATGTATTGATCAACTGTAATCTTAACAACATCGTCAGCGTTCGTTACACTCCTCAGCAGGAGGTCTCTCTCTAGTCTCATTATGGCATCTGGTGATATAATCATTTTAATATAATCAAATATTTATAATAATTACACAATCACATCTTTCAGAGATCTTGCCAATCACTCTTGTCAATCACTCTTTAAAGGAAGTTAAAAGTCGATTAACGACTTTGAAGTGTGCCCTTGTGAAGTTCTGATGTAAACATTGTACTGAGGAACATGCTAAGTGCTAAGATAATGATGTCTACAGGGACTTAAGAATGTATGGATATAGGGGAAAAAAATAAGTGTGTATCTGAGTACAAATGTTCTGCTCCTGGTCAAACTTCCCTGAAGGAGCCATGGGACTGGACTAGGGTTGCAACATTCTTGTAGTGTCACGCCCTGACCTTAGAGATCCTTATTATTCTCTATGTTTGGTTAGGTCAGGGTGTGACTCGGGTGGGAAAGTCTATGTTTTCTATTTCTTTGTTTTGGCAGAGGGTGGTTCCCAATCAGAGGCAGCTGTCTATTGTTATCTCTGATTGGGGATCATATATAAGTTGTCATTTTCCGTTTGGGTTTTTGTGGGATCTTGATTTCTGTTTTGTGTCTGTACCTGACAGAACTCTGCGCTTTCGTTTTCACTTCGGTTATTTTGTTTGAGTGTTTTTGAAAATAAAAATCATGAACACTTTCCACGTTGCGCTTTGGTCCACTCCTTTCGACGAGAGCCGTAAACAGGTAGCTTTCCCAAAATTCCCAGAATTTTTTCCAGAAATCCTGGTTGGAGGATTCTGGTTTTCCTGCTTATTCCCTCCTGATTTTGTGAATATTTCTACTGGGATTTCTGGAAAACCTGTGGCTTTTGGGAAAGTTACTCCAATTTTTGCAACCCTAGACTGAACTTTCATCTCCCCTCGGGCCAGTGCTGAGTGTTTCTACCATTTCAGCAAGATACAGTAAATGATACAGTCTGGTCCAAACAACCCACAACCCATTTAGGCTCTATTCTATCGCTGAGAGATGGATGATGGTGCTGAAGACATTTCCTATACTTTTTTTAAATAAAGGAGGAGGGGATAAGCTTTTGTCAGAGAGTTTGTTTTCTGCCTAATATGGTTATTATAAGAATTCATACCTTTAGACTTATAAATGTATTACTATTATCCTAATTGTAGTCTTCTAGAGTTTTACTAAAATAATTCATGAGTCAGGTCTTCATAGAAGGCCATTTTGTCCAATAACTGGACTGGTTTCTCGTTAATACTTTCATAGTAATAAGTGTACACACTGCCATACAGGTCTATCTGCTGCATTCTGTCCTGTAAGGCTGCATTTCGGGTGGAACAGAAACCTTCAGTCAAATATCAGGAAGTTCGTGATTAGCCTTTTCATGACTTGTAGCTTGATATTAGTAAGTGTGTAAGGGTCTGATATAAGAATGATGGGAAAGTTTAGAATAGTTCTACAGAAGTGAAACAATATCAGCAGTTAAGGTAAAGCATCTACGCAGGCCAACTCAATGATTATTTAGCCTTTAAAGAACAGAGTGTAGGTACCCTTGACCTCCTGACCCATCTTCAATATACGTATAAAGGTGCACATATTATACATATTTACTTTTTTTCCTCTGTGAAGGATACTTGTCTTGCATTGGAAATTCACATTTCACCAAGAAATCCTATATCTCAAACCCACAGATGGGCCTAGTAGCTCGATTACCACAGCTAAAAGTAAACTGATATAAACCCTGGCCTACACAAACATAGGATATTTTAATCAAATGTGCTGCATATCCAACAGCTGTAAAATATTTGTCATTTCTAATAGAGAAACATTTTATAACTGTGTATAATGCCACATTCCATGTATTGGAATTATGTTGCTAAAACATGTCTGTCCGTAAAATAGGCTATTTCAGCCTGCATTCTTCATGTCCAATATATAATTCATCCTGTGTACAGCTTTGTGATTTATGGATACATTAAATTGTGTGGACTGTACATGGCAAGGCAGTCAATCTTTGGGCTGTGGCAGACAAAAATTAAACATGAAAGGCAGAATGAAACTCACAAAATCGTCTCATGGAGGGTTGATAAAATAGAGGAATGGAATCGCCATGTGCTGGCTCAAAGTTGACTTTTCTTCCTTGACAGTCTACATATCATCTTTATTTTCCAATAGCTTGGAGATAGAGACAACTCACCTTGGCATGTAGCAACTGTGTTTTTGTTTCAAATGGTTAATTTAATCAATCATTGATTGGCACCAACTCTGTGATCAAAGATAATCTAGCAGCTGCTGACCTGTTAGTGTGGCGTCTATTACATTTCACAACAGGACTGCAGCACATGCTGCTTCTGCTACCGTGACACACACACACACACACACACACACACACACACACACACACACACACACACACACACACACACACACACACACACACACACACACACACACACACACACACACACACACACACACACACACACACACACACACACACACACACACACAGGAATTGTGGAATAATAATGTATGCAAGTAAGAATATGGAAAGGCCTCCTGCTAAAATACAACTTCTCATTATCCAATGGGGGAGAGTGGGGTAAGTTGAGCCAAAGTGTTAAATTGAGCCACCCTTGTTTATAGGAAATGGTACACAACATTTATAATTTGACCAAATATTTAGGAAGAGGTTATCTGTGAAGTAATATACTACGCGGAAAAAAATGGTGAGCAAGATAAGTCCAAAAAACGGATTTCCACCAAGTTAAATCAATTTATTGTGTAAGAGGTTTCATGATGCTTGTATCTAAACCAAATTATCAGTTGGGGTCTCTATAAGCTTCAATATGAGGTCCTAAACCTAGCATGAAAGTACATCCTTGTAGCTGTGTGGGCTAATATAGTCCAAATGTTTGCCTTGGGGTAAATTGAGATGATGACCATGGGGTAAGTTGAGACAATATTTGAGCCAATGGCAAGTTGACCAAATGTAAGCGTTTATTTATTATGCAAGGCATTATCTCCGGGATATGAGGTAACAACAGGGCTTGGCCCATGTTAAAAGTGTTTAAAAATGGACAAAGTGTTTGTTCGGTGTTAAGCCTGTGTTAAAAGATGCTTAAAATTATTAAAATACCAAAAGCTGTTGTGATTGTTTTGAAATGTGTTTGGGAAATAAATATAGGTTTTAAAATGGTAGTGGTAATAATTAATTCAGTTAAGACATTTGTAGGCGGCTTAATTTACCTTGTCCTGCAGCTCAATTTACCTTAATGGAATGATGCTGATTGTAAAAAATGGCTCAACTTAATCCACTCTCCCCTACAGCATTCAGGACCAAAAGATCTCACATTGGGCTCCCTCACACCATACCTCTTTTGAGTGTGTGTGTGTGTGTGTGTGTGTGTGTGTGTGTGTGTGTGTGTGTGTGTGTGTGTGTGTGTGTGTGTGTGTGTGTGTGTGTGTGTGTGTGTGTGTGTGTGTGTGTGTGTGTGTGTGTGTGTGTGTGTGTGTGTGTGTGTGTGTGTGTGTGAGAGAGAGAGAGAGAGAGAGAGAGAGAGAGAGAGAGAGTGCGGTAAAGCAATTGTTTAATGCTGAATCAGTACTTAGAAAGAGGCTGAATATTCAGAGGAAATTACTGTGCTTGTCAGTGCATGTGTCTGACAGTCTCAAATCATGGAAAGGAAGGAGAGATCAAAATAAATGCCAAGCGAATTATGCATAGAGCTCTGCCTTCCAATGGAACCTGAATAGAATGTCTGGACATGTACTTTATCCAGATCAACCATTTAGGACCATTCCTAATGAACTTTGTGTTTACGGAAAATATATAGTTAACTAGGATACATATAAATTAGGCTAGTCCAGAAAAACAAGAAAGTTGCATTTACCATGTAAAATGAGAGGTATGAGGGCGTCAGTGTTGGGAGGAGCTGTGGCTCCTAACCATCTCTCTCCGAGCTGCTCCGGGAGATGCATTCTTTATTCAGGGAAGGGTAGGCCCAGTAGGGTAGGAGGGACCTGAGTGACGATGAGAGAGCGAGATAAGAGACAGATGTAGAGAGAGAGAGAGCAGAGAGAGAGAGAGAGAGAGAGAGAGGGGTGAGCGGTGCACACACATCACTATCAACTGAATTTATATTAGCAAAATACCTCTGGTATTCCAAGCATGGAAGGCAAGTTTTTAACGTCCCCAAAACAATCTGAACGCAAGCCGTCATGATTAGGGGATCAGCCAGATTCCTTGAAAAGTGCTTGTTCGCTGTTTCGGGGGACTCCAACGGAATAACTCGGTCCTGTCTCTGCTGCCTCAAATCCTGCTCTCCCGCTCTAATGCCTTGCCCAAGGTTTTGAGGAGCGCTGAGGTGAGTCGTAGGTTGTTGAGCTGCCTGACGAGGAATAGGAGAAAATTGCGGACAGATCAGAAAACTGTTTCCCGAACTCAGGCAGCATGCTGTCCGGTATAGCTACGGATGGCAGGGCGCTCGGAACCGATTCGCACAAACAATACCGCATGACGCTGGGTCAAGGCAAAGCGATAAAGAAAAAAGTTTAACATGATTAAGGGGCAATAAACGGATACGGACAAAGCCTCATCTAAGGTAGGCTACAGTAGTGCAAATGTTTTATAGCACCACAAAGGCAATGTGTTCTTCACAACAGTTGGGTTTCTATAATGCCGAGCTGAATTAACAACTATAGTTTACCACAAGGTATTTCAATCGTTTTTTTGCGGAGTTGTCTTTTTATAGGCTATATGAGAAGATTGAATTGGATTTGGTTCATACATTATGGAGGTATTACAATTCAAGCGCTATGGTATTCTTTTTATTCAAAGCACGCCGTTTCCTAATATATTATATTATCTTTACAATCTACTGCCATCTATAAACAAAATGTGGTCAACTTGTCAATTGACAATAGTTTTAAAAAATATTTGTTTATCGATGGTAGAATTTATTAATCCGTTAATTAGGTTTTTCATCACGTGAAAGATCAATGTGCTACAAAGCGCACGGCTTTATTTATTTATTTCTTTTAGAGAAAAGCGAAGCCTCCGTTTGCACTTGAAATTTCAATGCTCGGTTACGGCTCTCAATGTCTCTTTGTAATAATTAATTCAAATGAACACCACTCACTGAGCTGCCTTTGAAGTATACCTGATCCGCCTTTTATCGCCTTTTAAATAGCCTATCGGTTTTAAACTTTTAATTGCGTTATTGTCATTTAATCCAATCCTAATCGGATTGAACCTGGCCGCGATATCACTTAATTCATCTGGCGAGAACTGTGCTCCCTCAGCCGAAAAACGTTATTCTATCTGTTCACACAGACACATTGGCAGTTACCCCACAATTTGCCCTCCGAGTTAATTGGTCCGAGTGCACATTTCTCTCTCTGTGCAATACATTTTGTATTTGAGTACATGGAAGTGCCAATTTTATTGTGTGTGTATTGGACGTGTTCTTCAGCCTTACTTATAAAGGTTTATTTTTTCCTCCACAATTCCTTCCAATGTCCAATGTCGTTATTTATGCAGCTATAATCATTTTAGGTACTGTTGTTGTGGCAGGAAATGTATTGTCATGTGGTTACTGCTTATTTCCCCTGAAGCTTATTTGATTACATTTAGCCCTTTTCAATTTCGAAAAGTAGATCGCAGATGTATTTCATATTGTTTGCTCCATCTCTATAAGGTGTAGAGCCCCATCTCATCAGTCTACAGAGCAACCTAACAATACAGATAACTTTACTCTGTCCATATGCACATTCCTCCTTGGCTATGTTACCCAATCCCATCAAACCTGTTTTGTATTAAAGGTATGGGTCTATTCAGCATTGACACAGGGTGGTGCTCCTGTTAAGTTAAATGCACTGATGGGGAGGAAATGTGTAATAGGCAATAAACTTGAATGCCGAGATGCGGGGAGCTGAGGCCCTACTGTAATAATAATTTGGTGGTTGCTTATATTTGTCCTTTTTTACACATGTAAAAGTGTGCATTAATTGGAAATGTGTGTTTTTTTTTCGTATCCCAACTCTCCCTGAGACACCCTCAGAGAGTGGGGTCACGGCCAGGGTCTGCCATTATCAACAGAAACCTTGGAACAATTAGGGTTAAGTGCCTTGCTCAAGGGCACATCGACATATTTTCACCTTGTCAGCTTGGGGATTCGAACTACCGGCCTTTCGTTTAGGGTCCAACATTCTAACTGCTAGGTTAGCTACTGCCCTGGATGGCCTACCTGCTGTACTGTAACCGGGTGGCCTTGTGCTGAGGCCCACACTGTAACCGTGTGGCCTTGTGCTGAGGCCCATACTGTAACCGGGCGGCCTTGTGCTGAGGCCCATACTGTAACCGGGTGGCCTTGTGCTGAGGCCCATACTGTAACCGGGTTGCCTTGTGCTGAGGCCCGTGCTGTAACCGGGTGGCCTTGTGCTGAGGCCCGTACTGTAACAGGGTGGCCTTGTGCTGAGGGCCATACTGTAACCGGGCGGCCTTGTGCTGAGGCCTATACTGTAACCGGGCGGCCTTGTGCTGAGGCCCGTGCTGTAACCGGGCGGCCTTGTGCTGAGGCCCGTACTGTAACCGGGTGGCCTTGTGCTGAGGCCCGTACTGTAACCGGGTGGGTCCTTGGACTGAGGCCCATACTGTAACCGGGTGGCCTTGTGCTGAGGCCCATACTGTAACCGGGTGGCCTTGTGCTGAGACCCATACTGTAACCGGGTGGCCTTGTGCTGAGGCCCATATTGTAACCAGGTGGCCTTGTGCTGAGGCCCATACTGTAACCAGGTGGCCTTATGCTGAGGCCCATACTGTAACCGGGCGGCCTTGTGCTGTGGCCCGTGCTGTAACCGGGCGGCCTTGTGCTGAGGCCCGTACTGTAACCGGGTGGCCTTGTGCTGAGGCCCATACTGTAACCGGGTGGGTCCTTGGACTGAGGCCCATTCTTTAACCGGGTGGCCTTGTGCTGAGGCCCATACTGTAACCGGGTGGCCTTGTGCTGAGACCCATACTGTAACCGGGTGGCCTTGTGCTGAAGCCCATACTGTAACCGGGTGGCCTTGTGCTGAAGCCCATACTGTAACCGGTTGGCCTTGTGCTGAAGCCCATACTGTAACCGGTTGGCCTTGTGCTGAAGCCCATACTGTAACCGGTTGGCCTTGTGCTGAAGCCCATACTGTAACCGGGTGGCCTTGTGCTGAAGCCCATACTGTAACCGGTTGGCCTTGTGCTGAAGCCCATACTGTAACCGGGCGGCCTTGTGCTGAGGCCCACACTGTAACCGTGTGGCCTTGTGCTGAGGCCCATACTGTAACCGGGCGGCCTTGTGCTGAGGCCCATACTGTAACCGGGTGGCCTTGTGCTGAGGCCCATACTGTAACCGGGTTGCCTTGTGCTGAGGCCCGTGCTGTAACCGGGTGGCCTTGTGCTGAGGCCCGTACTGTAACGGGGTGGCCTTGTGCTGAGGGCCATACTGTAACCGGGCGGCCTTGTGCTGAGGCCCATACTGTAACCGGGCGGCCTTGTGCTGAGGCCCGTGCTGTAACCGGGCGGCCTTGTGCTGAGGCCCGTACTGTAACCGGGTGGCCTTGTGCTGAGGCCCGGGTGGGTCCTTGGACTGTAGGCCCCGGGTGGGTCCTTGGACTGAGGCCCATTCTTTAACCGGGTGGCCTTGTGCTGAGGCCCATACTGTAACCGGGTGGCCTTGTGCTGAGACCCATACTGTAACCGGGTGGCCTTGTGCTGAGGCCCATATTGTAACCAGGTGGCCTTGTGCTGAGGCCCATACTGTAACCAGGTGGCCTTGTGCTGAGGCCCATACTGTAACCGGGCGGCCTTGTGCTGAGGCCCGTGCTGTAACCGGGCGGCCTTGTGCTGAGGCCCGTACTGTAACCGGGTGGCCTTGTGCTGAGGCCCGTACTGTAACCGGGTGGGTCCTTGGACTGAGGCCCATTCTTTAACCGGGTGGCCTTGTGCTGAGGCCCATACTGTAACCGGGTGGCCTTGTGCTGAAGCCCATACTGTAACCGGGCGGCCTTGTGCTGAAGCCCATACTGTAACCGGTTGGCCTTGTGCTGAAGCCCATACTGTAACCGGTTGGCCTTGTGCTGAAGCCCATACTGTAACCGGGTGGCCTTGTGCTGAAGCCCATACTGTAACCGGGTGGCCTTGTGCTGAAGCCCATACTGTAACCGGTTGGCCTTGTGCTGAAGCCCATACTGTAACCGGGTGGCCTTGTGCTGAAGCCCATACTGTAACCGGGTGGCCTTGTGCTGAAGCCCATACTGTAACCGGGTGGCCTTGTGCTGAAGCCCGTACTGTAACCGGGTGGCCTTGTGCTGAAGCCCATACTGTAACCGGGTGGCCTTGTGCTGAAGCCCATACTGTAACCGGGTGGCCTTGTGCTGAAGCCCGTACTGTAACCGGGTGGCCTTGTGCTGAGGCCCGTACTGTAACCGGGTGGCCTTGTGCTGAGGCCCGTACTGTAACCGGGTGGCCTTGTGCCCACTCTAAACCTCTAAACCATGTTAAGAAATGGTCCAGTATCGATCATTTATCGCAAGTGGAGGAGCTAAATTCTTTTCCAATCCCATTTCATTTGACAGGCTGTGTTTGTCACTCTGGGATTGGTATAAAATCACACACACACACACACACACACACACACACACACACACACACACACACACACACACACACACACACACACACACACACACACACACACACACACACACACACACACACACACACACACACACACACACACGCAGTCCCCTTATATTTCATTTTGCAGTGCCATATTTAATTTCCGTGTGCTGGAGATGGTTCGTGGTTTGTAATATGTAAGGGGAACCTTTAGAGGAGAAACAGCACCTATCTCTGTTTACTGTAAGCACATGTTTACCAGCTCTGACTTCAAAACACTGTCTGCTCTAACAAAGACAAAGAAGAAGCGAAGACTGTTTTCACACAAGAGCTGCCTGATACGTCTGTATGTTTTCCTTTCATGGCTCTGCTATGTCTCATTTATGTTTCATACGTTTCAAAATCATTGCAATGTGTTTATTAGCATGTTATTTAGCACTGGGGCATTGACTTGTTGCTGTGGAAATCTCAGAATGTGCATGCTGTCCTGGCATATACTACTATATTCTCTCCTCTCTGACTGAGAGGAAGGAATGAAAGCCCCCTTTATGTCTGCTAAAACCGGATGTTCTAGAACTCTCCTCATTTTTTATCAGATGATTTGAAATTTCGAAAGAAATAGCCAGTGCATACATTTCAAAGAAGTGTGAAAGTGTGAGACTGAGTGGATCTGTGTGTTGGTTAAGTATGTGCCTGAGAGAGAGATGCTATCTGGCCATAAACGGAGTGTGACTCTATGGATCTACAGTATGTTTGTATTTTTTAAACCTGTGTGTGCGTGTGAGTTGTGATAGAGCTCTTTTTTTCTCACAGAGAGAAACAGACCACCCCTGCCCTAAATCCCGCCACTAATCTCACCTTTCCTTTGTCTTGTGGAACAGGTCTCTGGATCCAAATGTCACCCCCCCTGGACGCTGCCCCAGGCGGGGACCAGCAGTGTGTGACGGTGACGGGTGGGTGGCGAGGAGAGGAGAGGAGGAGGCCACAAACACATCAGCTTTCTGCTGCGATTCTGCACTAAATTGGCCCAGGCTGTGTCCTGTCCTGTGAGGACGAGCAGAGAGTGCTCTGGTCTGATATCTCAGCATGAATGGAGTCAGAGTCAACTTCACTTAGAGGACCTGCTCTTCCTAATGAGACCGCTGTCTCTCTTAAAGTTGATAATCAATTACAGGGGGATTAAGCCTAACCCTACGGCTTCTTGTTCTGCTGCCCCGTGAAGAAGAGGTGAACTCAGCCCTATCAAGCTCTTTTAGTGGACTGTTTTTTTTGTCGACTCTTTTGGTGGATTTACTTCAATACTTTCAATACTTTTCCATTTTTTTCTTTTTTTTGTTGGCGCGTTGCTTTTTAATTTATCCAACCCAAGGACAATCCCCTCCTGATTTTACACTATGGAGTTTCAGGCTGGGCTGTGGAATAAAGATTGGGGTTCATTTCTGCGTTTCTGGTTGACAGTCATCCTGAGCCTCAATGTGCACTTTAGCTGCCCTGCCACCTCGTGCCCAGAAGAGTGCCGCTGCGACAAAACCTTTGTTTACTGCAACGAGCGGAGCCTGACGTCTGTGCCTCTGGGGGTGACAGAGGGCTACAAGATCCTCTACCTCCACAACAACCAGATCAACAATGCAGGGTTCCCATGGGAACTACACAACGTGGCATCCGTGGAGACAGTGTATCTCTACGGCAACCAGTTGGACGAGTTCCCCATCAACCTGCCTAAGAACATCCGGGTGCTCCACCTGCAAGAGAACAACATCCAGACCATCTCCAGGGCTGCCTTAGCCCAACTGCCCCGCTTAGAGGAGCTCCACCTGGACGATAACTCCATCTCTACGGTTGGGGTGGAGGAGGGGGCGTTCCGGGATGCTGTCAGCCTCAAGCTGCTCTTCCTCACCAAGAACCACCTGAGCAGTGTCCCCATTGGTCTCCCAGAGGACCTCACAGAGCTGCGATTAGACGAGAACCGTATCGCGGTCATTGCTGAGGAGGCGTTCCAGAACGTGACGCGGCTACAGCGCCTCCTGTTGGATGGCAACTTGTTGACAGACGAGGGCGTGGCCCCGGGGACGTTCCAGGAGCTGTCCAACCTCCGGGAGCTGGCGCTGGCCCGTAACTCTCTGACGTTTCCCCCGCCCCTCCTCCCGACGCAGTCCCTGGTCAAGCTTAGCCTGCAGGATAATCAGATGGACCAAATCCCAGTGACAGCCTTCTCCGGCCTCCAGAGGCTCGAGAGACTGGATATCTCCAATAACCAGCTGCAGACGCTGACACAGGGGGTCTTTGACGGCCTCATCAGCCTCAGACAGCTCACTGTTCGGAACAACCCGTGGCGCTGCGATTGCACCGTCAAATGGGTGGTGGTGTGGCTCAAGTCGCTGCCAGGCTCTATCAACGTGCGCGGTTCAATGTGCCAGAGCCCGGCGAGGGTGCGCGGCATGGCAATCAGAGAACTCACCCTGGATTCTATCCAGTGCCCAGCTGGGACGGACCTCCAGCCCAACCTCTGGCCTACCCTGCGTGCCACGCCCCCGCACCCCCAACTCCCCACCACCACCACCACCACCCTCATTACCTCCTCCATGACCAGCTCTATTCCCACCTTCACAACCTCCTCCTACCCCACATCACCCTCCCCTCCCCCTGCCATGCCTCCCCACCCCGCTGGCCCACTGCCCCCCTATGAGGACCCCCTACGGATATCCTTCCACGTGGTCAATGCCTCCTGCATCGAGGTAAGCTGGGCTTCCTACTTCACCGTCACAGCCTACAAGGTGACCTGGGTCAAGATGGGCCAGAGCCTGATGAGCGATGTCAGCCGCGAAAGGACGGTGAGTGGGGAAAGGAGGAAGCTTAGCTTGACCAACCTGGAGCCCAGGTCGGTGTACCGGGTCTGTGTTTATGTGCTGGACACCCTCAACTCCTACCGCCCAGGGGAGGATACAATATGCTCAGACGCCAGAACCAAGTCGACCTCATCCAGCTCCAACAACAACAAGGCCACAGGGTCGGAGGAAGCTCAACAGGACACCAACTCCACTCTCCTTTTGGCCGGGGTGATAGGCGGGGCAGTCCTTGTCGTCCTGGTAATGCTGCTGAGCCTGTTTTGTTGGCACATGCACAAGAAGAGCCGCTCTGAGTCGTCCAAGTGGAAATACAACCGTGGCAGGAGAAAAGACGACTACTGCGAGGCGGGGACCAAAAAGGATAACTCTATACTGGAAATGACTGAGACCAGCTTTCAGATAGTTTCCCTGAACAATGAGCAACTTTTGAAAGGTGATTACAGGATTCAGCCCATCTATACACCCAATGGAGGCATCGGCTTCAGAGACTGCCACCTCAGTAACAATAGCTTAGCCTACTGCAAGAGCAGCAACGTTCCCAGCACCGAGTTCTGCCACACGTGATGCTTCTAACAGGATGCTCCCACACCAGTTGTTTGAGAAAAAAATATACTGTACCATAGATATTTCCAAGTTCTGTCTGCCATGTAATTTATACTGTGGACAGTAATGTGGAATTCTATCAGCTATTTTTTTACTCTTAGTTAGAAGGAATACAAATGGTTTTCTAATCAGTGGGATTAAATTACAGTAAGTGTTTTTTGCTTAACTTCGGGATCGGTGTCCCTTCTACGGGACGGTTGAGCTAACGTAGGCTAATGCGATTAGCATGAGGTTGTAAGTAACAAGACATTTTCCCAGGATATAGACATATCTGATATTGTCAGAAAGCTTAAATTCTTGTTAATCTAACTGTACTGTCCAATTTGCAGTAGCTATTACAGTGAAAGAATACCATGCTATTGTTTGAGGAGAGTGCACAATTTTGAACATGAAAAGTTATTAATAAACAAATTAGGCACATTTGGGCAGTCTTGATACAACATTTTGAACAGAAATGCAATGGGTCATTGGATCAGTCTGAAACGTTGCACATACACTGCTTCAATCTAATAGCCAAAATCTAAATTGCACCTGGGCTGGAATAATACATTATGTCCTTTCTCTTGCATTTCAAAGATGATGGTACAAAGAAATACAAAATAACGTTTTTTTTTCTTTGTATCATCTTTTACCACATCTAATGTGTTATATTTTCCTACATTCCTTTCACATTTCCACAAACTTCAAAGTGTTTCCTTTCAAATGGTACCAAGAATATGCTTATCTTTGCATCAGGGCCTGAGCTACAGGCAGTTAGATTTGGGTATGTAATTTTAGGTGAAAATTAAAAAGAAAATATTTGTCAGATCCTTAATTTGAAGTACTGTATATAGGAATTTGTACCATTACGACACACTGGGTTGGTTCTGACAAACGCTGCCCTGTCTGTCTCAGGTTTTGGGTTGTTGGGTGCTATGAGGGATGGGATTCTTTGCTAACCACAGGAGCTAAATGATGGTCTTTGTGCAGAGCCACCCCCTCAGAAACATTAGTTACGATAACACAGTGGTCAGGGACATAGTAACACTGCTGATTAGACTGCAGTGGAGAATAGGCACTGCTGGTGTTTTTTTTAAGAATCAAAGTGCACTTTCTAATGTAACAGAGAGAGTAAGCAGCCATCCAGGAAATTAGCTTTTTGTGGAAATCCCATCAAAGAGGAAGCGCACACTTTTCAACACCCCCTATTGCCGTCACAAGAAAAAGTGAACATGTATGAATGTGGTAGGCAGTGAGAATGCCTTCACAGGACTAAGTGAACACATCTGAATGTGGTAGGGAGGGATAATGCCTTCACGGGACTAAGTGAACACGTCTGAATGTGGTAGGGAGGGATAATGCCTTCACAGGACTAAGTGAACACATCTGAATGTGGTAGGGAGGGATAATGCCTTCACAGGCCTACGTGAACACATCTGAATGTGGTAGGCAGGGAGAATGCCTTCACAGGACTAAGTGAACACATCTGAATGTGGTAGGCAGGGAGAATGTCTTCACAGGACTAAGTGAACACATCTGAATGTGGTAGGCAGGGAGAATGCCTTCACAGGACTAAGTGAACACATCTGAATGTGGTAGGCAGGGAGAATGCCTTCACAGGACTAAGTGAACACATCTGAATGTGGTAGGCAGGGAGAATGCCTTCACAGGACTAAGTGAACACATCTGAATGTGGTAGGCAGGGAGAATGCCTTCACAGGACTAAGTGAACACATCTGAATGTGGTAGGCAGGGAGAATGCCTTCACAGGACTAAGAGAACACATCTGAATGTGGTAGGCAGGGAGAATGCCTTCACAGGACTAAGTGAACACATCTGAATGTGGTAGGCAGGGAGATTACCTTCACAGGACTAAGTGAACATGTATGAATGTGGTAGGCAGGGAGAATGTCTTCAAAGGACTAAGAGAACACATCTGAATGTCGTAGGCAGGGAGATTGCCTTCACAGGACTAAGTGAACACATCTGAATGTCGTAGGCAGGGAGATTGCCTTCACAGGACTAAGTGAACACATCTGAATGTGGTAGGCAGGAGATTGCCTTCACAGGACTAAGTGAACATGTATGAATGTGGAAGGCAGGGAGCAGTGGAGTCTGCTGAGGGGAGAACGGCTCATAATAATGGCCAGATGGAGCAAATGGAATGGTGTCAAACACCTGGAAACCATGTGTTTTATGTATTTAATACCATTCCACCTATTCTGCTCCAGTCATTACCACGAGCCCATCCTCCAAAATGAAGTTGCCACCAACCTCCTATGGCAGAGAGAGAGACTGCTTTGACAACTGGATATAGATTGTCCTTCAGTGACACAGGGGGTAGTACCAGCTGTGGCCACTAGGAGGCATGTTCTCTCAGTCAGTATAGAGGGGTAAGTGAGAGAGTTAGCAGTAAAGATCCTTGAGCACCAGCAATCCCTCCAGCAACCATAACTCATGGTTGTCACTAATTACCACAGCCACAAAGACAAAATGGCTATATTGTAAAGATGAATGAAGACAAAAATATGGTTAGGGTTGGGCATAAGAATAGCAGTGTCGTTAAGGTTAAGGTTTAGACGAGGTTTCAAATGAGATTTTAGGAAGATAAATTGTAGAAATAGGTGGGTTTTATACATACAGTGCCTTGCGAAAGTATTCGGCCCCCTTGAACTTTGCGACCTTTTGCCACATTTCAGGCTTCAAACATAAAAATATAAAACTGTATTTTTTTGTGAAGAATCAACAACAAGTGGGACACAATCATGAAGTGGAACGACATTTATTGGATATTTCAAACTTTTTTAACAAACCAAAAACTGAAAGATTGGGCGTGCAAAATTATTCAGCCCCCTTAAGTTAATACTTTGTAGCGCCACCTTTTGCTGCGATAACAGCTGTAAGTCGCTTGGGGTATGTCTCTATCAGTTTTGCACATCGAGAGACTGAATTGTTTTCCCATTTCTCCTTGCAAAATAGCTTGAGCTCAGTGAGGTTGGATGGAGAGCATTTGTGAACAGCAGTTTTCAGTTCTTTCCACAGATTCTCGATTGGATTCAGGTCTGGACTTTGACTTGGCCATTCTAACACCTGGATATGTTTATTTTTGAACCATTCCATTGTAGATTTTGCTTTATGTTTTGGGTCATTGTCTTGTTGGAAGACAAATCTCCGTCCCAGTCTCAGGTCTTTTGCAGACTCCATCAGGTTTTCTTCCAGAATGGTCCTGTATTTGGCTCCATCCATCTTCCCATCAATTTTTACCATCTTCCCTGTCCCTGCTGAAGAAAGGCAGGCCCACACCATGATGCTGCCACCACCATGTTTGACAGTGGGGATGGTGTGTTCAGGGTGATGAGCTGTGTTGCTTTTACGCCAAACATAACGTTTTACATTGTTGCCAAAAAGTTCAATTTTGGTTTCATCTGACCAGAGCACCTTCTTCCACATGTTTGGTGTGTCTCCCAGGTGGCTTGTGGCAAACTTTAAATGACACTTTTTATGGATATCTTTAAGAAATGGCTTTCTTCTTTCCACTCTTCCATAAAGGCCAGATTTGTGCAATATACGACTGATTGTTGTCCTATGAACAGAGTCTCCCACCTCAGCTGTAGATCTCTGCAGTTCATCCAGAGTGATCATGGGCCTCTTGGCTGCATCTTTGATCAGTCTTCTCCTTGTATGAGCTGAAAGTTTAGAGGGACGGCCAGGTCTTGGTAGATTTGCTGTGGTCTGATACTCCTTCCATTTCAATATTATCGCTTGCACAGTGCTTCTTGGGATGTTTAAAGCTTGGGAAATCTTTTTGTATCCAAATCCGGCTTTAAACTTCTTCACAACAGTATCTCGGACCTGCCTGGTGTGTTCCTTGTTCTTCATGATGCTCTCTGCGCTTTTAACGGACCTCTGAGACTATCACAGTGCAGGTGCATTTATACGGAGACTTGATTACACACAGGTGGATTATATTTATCATCATTAGTCATTTAGGTCAACATTGGTTCATTCAGAGATCCTCACTGAACTTCTGGAGAGAGTTTGCTGCACTGAAAGTAAAGGGGCTGAATAATTTTGCACGCCCAATTTTTCAGTTTTTGATTTGTTAAAAAAGTTTGAAATATCCAATAAATGTCGTTCCACTTCATGATTGTGTCCCACTTGTTCTTGATTCTTCACAAAAAAATACAGTTTTATATCTTTATGTTTGAAGCCTGAAATGTGGCAAAAGGTCGCAAAGTTCAAGGGGACCGAATACTTTCGCAAGGCACTGTAATTATGACTTTGTGGCTGTGTTAACTAGTGACGACCGTTACTCAATCTCAAATGGCATTGCTCTGAGTATTAATGCTTGCGGAGCTACTTAATGATGTGGAATAATTTAAAACTAACTGTGCTCAGCTTTGGGGTTCAGTGGCTAAATTATATAGATTTTTACCACAGTGTGTTATTATCATATCTTGTCTTTGCAGGGAGGTGTCTGCAGTGATGATGAATGTGTAGGAGATACACTCACAGTTATTATACAGTCCGCTACCTTTCTATTTTCCTTTATTGTTTAGTATTTAAATGACAAATGTGTGAATCTCAACGAATGATCAATGTGTTTATCTTTAATCTGCTTTATACTGTGTTGATGGAAGGGGTTTCCTGCTGTAGCATGTGAATAATTTCCATTGGGATTGGCTATTCTATTCATTGATTGATTGATTGGTTCAAATGACAGATTCACCATCAATTCAGAATAATGTTAGCTAAATCTGGAGCTGCCCCCATACATGAACATGTCCTTATCTGATATCCCTCATCTTAAAGCTTCTCAGACTGCATCGGCTCAATTAAAACTGCAGTGCTTCCGATGCTGAGAGAGAGAGTGTGTCTCTATGCTTCTACAGTATGTGTGTATTTTTTCAGCCTGTGTGAGTTGTGACAGAGCTCTTTTTTTCAGGCAAGCTGGCTGCAAGTTCGGAATGCCTGGTGCCACTGAGAAGTCATCATTATACACTTCTTACTCCGACTTTATTTGCTTTGACATGATTTTACTTTGCGGGCGGAGTTCAAAGGATCCACCCCCCCCCCAACTCCTCATAATCCTCATCCAAAAAAGGGAGAAAAATATGCAGACTTTAATTTCCAGACTTTATTTTCCAGACTTGGCCGTGTGAATCACAAGTTTAGAGAGGGAGGAGGGCCAAATGACAGGAGATAACCCTTCACTTCACGGGGCACCAAGCCACTGGCTGAAATACACCATTAAACCATTGCATTCCAATGGTTTGGCTGGACTTTAGACCAGTGGTTCACAACGAGGGGTATGAGGACCTTGGCCTATCCACAGGGGTACTTGAAAAGACTCATGAGACCATAGGCCTACAGGGAAAATGCACATGAGGGGATGCTTCAGGGGTAGCCAAGGCAGAAAAAGGTTGGGAACCACTGTCCTTGACTAAAAATCATTTTGGATGGATATTCTAACATTATCAACAGTAAAGACCATTTTAAACGTCAAACTCTTGTTTTGTGCTGGGCTGTTAATGGCTAGAATCTCTGTTGTTGTATTGTCTGTATTTGAAGAACTGCCATGCCAGTGCATGTATTAGTGTTAATTCCTTCAGTATTTCCCAAAGTGGGGAGTTTATGACGCTATAAACACTATGACGCCATCATTCATCGTGACGTTTAAGCTTTCATACATGCTTTTTGAGTCTAATTTCCATTCATAATGCAGAAACTCTTTTTGTTAAGAAATGACAGTTGCTCTTCTGTGGTTACCAAAGTGTCTCCACATTTTTCTACCAACGTACACATATCAGCGTATCAACCTGTATTAAGATATATACATCCAACTAGCCTCACTAGCGTAAGCTGACCTAAGGTCAGTTTGACACACATTAAGTTTGACACTGCTACATTTAGTGACCTAAGGTCAGTTTCACACTGCTACATGGCAAGTTGCATACAACATCCATCTGACATTTACTGACCTAAGGTCAGTTTCACACTGCTATATGGCCCTAGTGCCTTTAACAGGTTATTTATCCACTGAACACATTAACCTACCTGCCTGTAGAACAGTTATTCTATCTGACAATCATTCCATACAGCAAAGTGTCTTTGTTTTCTTTACCAGGGATTAGGTTTTAAATGTATTGTTAGTCAGTCAGGCCAACCTGTTGCAACAAGTTCCCGAAGGAACGAGTGTTCCAAGGAGTGATAATAGTCCATTTATTGCCTTACCTTTATGCAGTACTGTATGGGCTAACTGTACTTGGTTCATTCAATTACTTGTTCAGAGCAGAAGCAAGGTTTAAACTAATGATTGAATAGTTACTGTATGGAAAGCACACATGTTTATATTTCTGCAACAACAAAGAGAGAGTGACAGACAACAATAGATCTGACACAGAACTAATGAAAGACTGTTCATTCGTAACGACGCCTTGAGTGGTGCTGGGTAATGAATGATACCAAGTGACTGAGAAGCCTTGTTGGTTATTTGCAGCAGAACATTACTCTTCATTTCCTCCCTCATGTAAAGAAAGTGCACAGATGCAATGGCGTGACCAATGGAATTAGACCGAACACATTATAGAGAGAGAAGTGAAAAATAGAGAGACATACTGAAACCTTGGGTTTATTATTGTTTCAGGCTTTGATAGTAATGTCCTTAAAGCTCATTGATTCTCATTGAAATAACTATGTTAAACCATTGAGAGATCAATTCAAACAAAGTACCCAAGTGGATAAACTGTAATACATTTTAAGTTATCTTTGTTTTGTCTCTCGTTAATTTTCAGTTTGAGGGCAAATCCCCCTCATGTGAATTACTGTCTGCAAATTTCCATTATAGACTCAAATTAATTCAAGGATTTGTGCATCTATTCACAGAAGTCTTCAGCAAACTATTCATGGGTTTTTTAAGTAATTGAATTTTCTGTGTTTTGGATAATCAACACTTCCCCATACAGCTGCTAGGTTAAATTAATTGAAATAATATGAACAACGACAGGCTATTTGTTCATGCATCATTTGACAGAAGAAAGTATGCTGAAAATCAACCATGCATGTCATTTGGCTTCTTTAGGGTGTTCTTGACTATTATGGCTTTTCATTTAAACATTGCGTTGTTTTGACTTTAACAACATAAACCAATATGCTATTTAGGAACCAAAGTACAATTTTTGTTCTCATGATGAAATCTTGTTGTTGTTGTCCCATGTATGTGCCTTGAGGTTAACTTACAATGTAAAGTTCTTGAAACCTTTAAATGTTTTTGCACAAAATGTATATATAGAAGTGAAGATTTTTGCAAATAAAAGTTCCATGGGATTTGATTGATCATCATTTCAATCAGAATGTTTGGTATAAGCTCTCTGAAACATTTAGTTTACTTTAGACGTCAGCAGATGTACTAGAGAGGTACTTTTCCACAAGATCCACTGACAATGTTACTGACCTTGTAATTGTTTACATGGCATTGGTTCTCTGTTCTGGTGACTGCATTCTACAGTAGCTGACAGCTGTCAGTGTGTGCGGGGGTGTGTGTGTGTGTATGCGGGCATGTGAAGACAGTGACATTTCAAAATAGAGCACAAATAGGTACTGTTCTGGATAAAACACTGAGCTTTAATACCTATCTACAGAGTTATCTACCTATTGACCTTTTAATCCACTTATGCTTACAATGTGTCATCTATAGTTATCCACATATTTGTACCTGGTTATCATTAATACTGTAGCTATTAATACATCACATTACAACGGTCCTGCTTAGCTTTCAATTGAATACTGTTCTACTGTGTAACTCAAGTGCATCCCTATTTATGTCATTGACAAATGTATGTACTGTATATCACAAAACGTATCTGCATTTCTTGCGGTGCAGGAAAAGTTATCCTGCAATAGGGCAATCAAATTAAGATCTACATCTGTAGATGAGCTGTTTAATTACTATTAAAAGTAACATTGATGTCCAGTTGTACACAAAGTCAACTTGGATTCCATTTGAGCAGTTTGCCTGCTAAATGCCTGTGTGGAGGTGAGGCCTTACCCTCTCTGTTCTGCAGGGGTATAGCAATGTACACAATGGATCTCTGGATCTCTGCCCATCTGCCTCCACTGATGAGGGTAATAATCATTAAGAGAAAGGAGACAGCAAATCCACTGAAGATCATTGCCTTGGCTTACTGTTCTGAGTGGAATATCAACACACACATTGATGGATTTTTTAAAAAGTAGGCTACTGCTTAGTGAGTAAAATGCTTTGGCTAAATGGTTGAGAGGAACAATTGGAAGGATATTTGGACTGGTTTTCTATCATGGGAAAAAGTTTTAGTTTATTTTGTAAGAGGTACTCGTTTTTCTAAGGCAGTGATCATCAACCTGATTAATCAACTTGATTCAGCCCCGGGCCAATTGTTTCTTGAGTGGATGGTCGGGGTGCTAGAACATGATTTCTAATCTTTTGCAAACTGCAAATTAACCCAAACATATATAATATTTGACTAAAACAATCATTTCAAACCTTGCCTACATTTTCCTAAATCTCTCTGTTATGCGTAAGAATACTTGGGAACAGATTTCCAACATTAAAATAACTTGGATCTGGTTTTCTGGTGTTTCTACAGTCTTTTATATCCAACAATGAAAATGTAAAACATATATACAGTACTTAAAATAAAACCACCCGGGGGCCAAATTCGCCCCGCTGGCCACCAGTTGGAGAACCCTGTCCTTAAGGCTTATTTTGTCCAAATCAGATGCTGGTAGCTGTATCCATGACCTTTACCCATAAGGCCAAAACATTGGATTCCATTGAAACACCAAAGATACCAATTGCTGTTATTTTCTCAGAAAAATAAGTGTATTCGTAATGCATTGAGAGGTGAGAAAATGACCCGTCTCGAGATTACAAGTAATCAAGTATATACAGTCCGCTCCTTCTAAGGTTTCCACAACTGGATTGAAAATATGAGCAATGCAACCCAATGGAGATTACCATCTAATATACCCTATTTACCAAAGGAACACGCGTGTGGAAATGACATGCTTACAGCAGCTGAAGAGACTCGCTTTCACAACCCAGTGAAAATCTCCTCCCTACTTTCCCAAACATACATTTTTTTTCTTAGCAAAATACATTCTGTTCTGCCTCTCAGAGCTTATACAAGCACACACATCTCAGCTACTCCTGAGCCTAATTGGCGACAAAATGTTTTTCAGAATAAAATTGCCGTCTGAAAGCTGCTCCATCAGTAGTCCCCCAGAGACCCAGCTATGGCAGCTCTGAGGCTGTCAACATCTCATGGATGCCTCTCCCATCCCTACAATCTCAATAACAACCACAGGCTTTTAAAAGCCGCAGTCCCCATCTCACAGATGACCGTCTTCACCTCACTAAAACCAACACTTGTTATTTTTCGGTGGTGTTTTTGATCGGTTGAGGTAGAACATTTTCAATGGCCCCTTTTGAATTTCAAAGTGGATGATATTATAAAAAATACTGGCCTAAATGAATGTTATGATTGTCTTGACCCACAATCAAACCTCACTATTCGGTATTTCTCTAGATCAAACCTTAGTATGCTGTATGTCTCTAGATCAAACCTTAGTCTGCTGTATGTGTCTAGATCAAACCTCAGTATACTGTATGTCTCTAGATCAAACCTCACTATACTGTCTGTGTCTAGATCAAACTTCAGCATACTCTATTTCTCTAGATCAAACCTCAGTATGTTCTATGTGTCTAGATCAAACCTCCGTATACTGTATTTCTCTAGATCAAACCTCAGTATACTCTAAGTCTCAGAGGCACTGAGTTATGTATATTTACGGTACTGCTAAAATAGGTCAAGTATGTTATTTAACTCTGTGCTAAATAATGGAATGGCACAGCTGGTAAGCAATTTGCATATTCCATTCATTAAATTGATGAATCTATAAGCCATTTTGCATCAGTCTGCATTCTGATTACAGAATAGTATTAATGTAATCTAAACATTTTTTTCTTGACGTCAAATGAATCTTTCCGTCTCAGGTGTTGGATTACATTAATGTAATTGGTAATTACCTGCTATAACTTATTATGATCACGTAATAAGCAATCTGTACTTGGAAGGCTCCCAGGGAAATGTATCATTTAAACTGTATGGAACAGAAGAATGATACAAATGCATTGATATAGTAGTATGGAACAGGAGAATTATTAGAATACAATAACAGAATTTGACATGTATTAGAGTACAATAACAGAATAGGAGAAGGATTAGAATACAATAACAGACTAGGAGAAGGTTTAGAATACAATAACAGAATAGGAGAAGGATTAGAATACAATAACAGAATAGGAGAAGGATTAGAATACAATAACAGAATAGGAGAAGGATTAGAATATAATAATAGAATAGGAGAAGGATTAGAATACAGTAATATAATAGGAGAAGGATTAGAATACAATAACAGAATAGGAGAAGGATTAGAATACAAAAACAGAATAGGAGAATGATTAGAATACAATAACAGAATAGGAGAATGATTAGAATACAATAACAGAATAGGAGAAGGATTAGAATACAATAACAGAATAGGAGAATGATTAGAATACAATAACAGAATAGGAGAAGGATTAGAATACAAAAACAGAATAGGAGAAGGATTAGAATACAATAACAGAATAGGAGAAGGATTAGAATACAAAAACAGAATAGGAGAAGGATTAGAATACAAAAACAGAATAGGAGAAGGATTAGAATACAATAACAGAATAGGAGAAGGATTAGAATACAATAACAGAATAGGAGAAGGATTAGAATACAAAAACAGAATAGGAGAATGATTAGAATACAATAACAGAATAGGAGAAGGATTAGAATACAGTAATAGAATAGGAGAAGGATTAGAATACAAAAACAGAATAGGAGAAGGATTAGAATACAATAACAGAATAGGAGAAGGATTAGAATACAATAACAGAATAGGAGAATGATTAGAATACAATAACAGAATAGGAGAAGGATTAGAATACAAAAACAGAATAGGAGAATGATTAGAATACAATAACAGAATAGGAGAAGGATTAGAATACAAAAACAGAATAGGAGAATGATTAGAATACAATAACAGAATAGGAGAAGGATTAGAATACAGTAATAGAATAGGAGAAGGATTAGAATACAAAAACAGAATAGGAGAAGGATTAGAATACAGTAATAGAATAGGAGAAGGATTAGAATACAAAAACAGAATAGGAGAAGGATTGAATACAATAACAGAATAGGAGAAGGATTAGAATACAGTAATAGAATAGGAGAAGGATTAGAATACAAAAACAGAATAGGAGAAGGATTGAATACAATAACAGAATAGGAGAAGGATTAGAATACAAAAACAGAATAGGAGAAGGATTAGAATACAATAATAGAATAGGAGAAGGATTGAATGCAATAATAGAATAGGGTGGTAATTACAATACAATAATACAATAGGATAATAATTACAATACAATAATAAAACAGGGGAATAATTGGAGTATGTTCTGTCACTGTTCCATTGTACTTTAGTTCAGTATGTATCATTGGTAGAGGGAGAGAAGCAATATTAACTGCCTCTTGAGTTGTTGATAATATACATTACTGAAATGCAACAACAGAAGATGTCATTTCGGGAAAGGTTCATGAACAGCACAAATCAGGCACAATAGAAATAACAAAAATCGAAATGCCCAAATTGTCGAGCACTTGCCTCTTTGCAACAAACACATTTAAATATCTGGCTGCAATGTGTTGTTCGTAATGAAAAGTCATCCACAACTAAACAAAATGTGAACCAAGCATTTAAGTAAACTATTAAAACTCCACTTGCCAGGATAAACTCAGAGCAAATTCCCTGACAGACTCCTAAATTACACTTACACTCTTCCCTGGACTGCATGGACATGGTAGGAACTGCATGTGCCTAGGCCGCTTGGTCAGAGGGATTACAATTCCAGGTGGGAGCGAGCAGATGTGACCTTGAGCGCAACGCTCTGTCTGGGAAAGCCTGTAATGAAGGAAGACGTTGATGAATAGTGAAATACAAACGGTGTCTCATCGCTTTAAGGATGACTAACCAACTGTAAAATGTAGCTAGCTTTAAATTTCAACAAAAACTATATGTTGATGCAAAAACTGCATTTGTTTACTGTGCCGGATCAATTAATTGTGATAGTCGAAATTAAATTATCCTGTACTTTGCAACATTATCACAGAGAATCAGCAATGTGCTAGAAACACCATGGAAATGAGTTGCCGGTATCGTGCTTTCAGTCAGGCTTCAAACTCTACAGATCCTGTTGGATGTTTTCCGCAACAGACAAAATGAAGTAGCTTTGAAACTGTCCATATCCCCCTCGTAAAACGAATATGAAGTACATTCACATTAGATGAGATAAATTAGGGCACTGCAGAAAGGCAAGCTCTGTCTCTCTCTCTCTCTCTCTCTCTCTCTGTCTCTCTCTCTCTCTCTCTCTCTCTCTCTCTCTCTCTCTCTCTCTGTATCTCTCTCTCTCTCTCTCTGTCTCTCTCTCTCTGTCTCTCTCTCTCTCTGTACCTCTCTCTCCCTCTGTATCTCTCTCTCTGTATCTCTCTCTCTGTATCTCTCTCTCTGTATCTCTCTCTCTCTCTCTCTCTCTCTCTCTCTCTCTCTCTCTCTCTCTCTCTCTCTCTCTCTCTCTCTCTCTCTCAATTCAATTGTTTTTTTGGCATGGGAAACATACAGTAGTATTGCCAAAGCAAGTGAAATAAACAATCACAAATTAACAGCTAACATTAAATACACAAACATTTCAAAAGAGAAAATCGTTTGAAATGTTAAATGATTAACTACGCACAAAAACAAACACAAAAACATTGGTCTATACACTAAATAACATGTAAAATTGCTTATAAATTAAGATAAAATAGCTCACAGACAAATGTAACTACTTGCATATTACAAAGCATGCTGGCTTCACGAGGACCCGCGCAGCAAGCTGGTGCATGTGCTGTGGGAACAAATGTAAGTATAAATAAATAAAAAAAATCAACAGACACCCTTTTCTTATCGCAACAGGTCATACATTTTGCTGCGATGGTTGCATACTGTGGTATTTCACTGAACAGATATGGAAGCTTGTCAATATTAGATTTTTTTCAAAATAATTTTCAGGTCCATGTACCCTGAGTATGTGTTTCTTATAAGGTTTGACATTTAGCAGGTCAGGAAGTGTTCAGGAAGTGCATCTTAGTTTAATTTTGTGGGCAGTGTGCCCAAAGCCTGTCTTCTCTTGTGAGCCAGGTCTGCCTATGCCGGCCTCTCTCAATTTCAATGCTATGCTCACTGAGTCTGTACATTGTCAATTCTTTCCTCAGTTTTCTGCCACTGTTTACTGTCTGTTTAGGGCCAAATAGCATTTCAGTTTGAAATTTTGTCATGTTTTCCCAATAGGTAATATCATTTTATTTTGGTTTGGTTATATTTTGGGGTGGGCAAATTGTCTGAGAGCTGTCCTGAGGCTTTGTTGGGTTAGTAGTTGTTTGTGAACTTAGCACCGGATTAGCTGGATGAGTTGTCACGGCCGTTAAAAGAACTGGACCAAGGTGTAGCGTGGTGAGCGTACATTTTCTCTTTTATTCGAAATGACGCCGACAAAACAATAAACAATACAAAACAAACCGTGACGCTTAAGGCTATGTGCCATAAACAAAGTCAACTTCCCACAACCACAGGTGGGAAAAAGGGTACCTAAGTATGGTTCCCAATTTGAGACAACGATAGACAGCTGTCCCTGATTGAGAACCATACCCGGCCAAAACATAGAAATAGAAAATCATAGAAATAACAAAACATAGAATGCCCACCCCAACTCACACCCCGACTAAACCAAAATAGAGACATAGAAATGATCTCTAAGGTCAGGGCGTGACTTGAGTGGACTTTTCTCTATGTTCATCTCTGCATTTCAGGGCTTTGTAGTGGTAGAAGTGAGAATCGCTTGAAATTAAGTGGTTATATAATTTGATGGCTTGTTTTTGGATATGAATTAGTTATGGATATTGTCCTAATTCTGCCCTGCATGCATTATTTGGAGCTTTTCTCTGTACTCTAAGAATGCTTTTGCAGAATGTTGCATGAAAGATTTCAATTGGATGTTCGTCCCATTTAAACAAAATATTGATTGGTTTGTGGACCCCACACCTCACTTCCATATAGGGAAATTGGTTCAGTTCTAGATTTTTATATTTTAAGCCATGTTCTAGTTGGTATGTTAATTTGAATGTGTTTTTTGATGGCTATTAGAAAAGTCCACAGAATCTGGTCTCACCATGCATGACACAGACGTTAAATTCATGCTGTATTGTCACCCACAAAGAAGGTCTACAGCATAATTTAAATATCCATGATCCCTGACAGTATACTTCAAGAAGACAAAAAAAATGGTTTTCCAAAAAAAGATCCAAATCCCAACATTTGACAGTAGGAAGGGAAGACATAGTGTGTGTGTGTGGGTCAGTGCAAGATAGTCTCTCTCTCTGTTTGTCTCACACACTGTTCTACAAGTAGCCTCGTCTAAAACTAGCCGAGCGATAACACTATCCCACGAGAAAACTACAAGAACATGGCCTGAGGTGGAAAGGTGCTGTTAGATTACACAGCTAAAAAAGAGAAACACCTCCATTGCCAGACAAACCCAGACTCTTGTCTCACAGCTGGGCAAAACCCATGGTCTCATGGCTGCTTAAACGTAACTACAGGCACACTCATCGGTAGACTTCTGGTCCAGAGTGCTCATTACATGGTAATGAGTTGGAACACGGACAGCGAAGCAAGAGGCTCAAACTGCCAATTAAGCATATGCTGCCGATGCCACTAGCGTTTCAGACAGGACCATCTGATGGCACACGGTTCTGACTCCGTCCATGAGACATGGACACGCTCCAATAGTGAGTCATCAAGCACCGACATCCTTAAGAAAGGACTGATTGGATGCCACTCATTCAAAATATATTGTCCAACTTTCGCTCTACATATATTGTTCCCTCACTCCTCCCTCGCTCATTCATCCAGCCCCGCTCCTTCTTCCTGCTGGAAGAACTTTTGCACAGTGCTTATCTTAAATTAAGTGACACAAAACTAACATTTCCTCATCACTGTTTGTTTTAACTCTGTAAGCCATATTTGTAGAGTTTCATATGAATGTTATAGTATTGATTCAGATAACATGTTAATGTGGCTTCAAACACGAGGAATGCCCTGACGTCTTGGGACTGTATACTGCTAACTCAAACATACATGGGTCAAATGTTCCACTGTGCATCTACACAATACTGTGTCAACAGTGGTACGCCTACCTCCGAGAGAGGTTGTTTTCGTTGACCGTAAGGCCAGAGAACCAACATCCATACTCTAGGGTTTCTGTGTCATACAAGCTCCTACTAGGACCTCATATCCCTCCCTGCATTTGTTAAAAGTTCATTTTCCCGTGATCGGGAGTCCCATAGGATGGCGCACAATGGAACCCAGCGTAGTCTGGGTTAGGGGAGGGTTTGGCCTGGGGGGTTTCAGTTGCCTCATTGTGTTCTCGCGACTCGTCAGGTGAACGGTGTTTCCGCCGACACATTGGTGCGGCTGGCATCTGGGTTAAGCGGGCGGGTGTTAAGAACTGCAGTTTGGCAGGTCATGTTTTGGAGGACGCATGACTCAACCTTCACCTCCCGAGCCAGTTTGGGAGTTGCAGTGATGAGACAAGATCGAAATTGAGGAGAAAAAGGGGGTAAAATACACACACAAAAATATATATAATATTTTGTTCGTTATTGCTCTCCGATATGCCCGCAGTGAAATCGATAGTGACAACTAAATGTTTTACATTCCAGGCCCCCGCATGTAGAGGTGTCTCCGCACACATCTTCACATATACATCCGGCCGCCTTGCCTTCCACGTAGAGAGAGGAGAAAGTTGGTGCCAAAAGCAGTTTGCTCGGCATCCCTTTGACCTTGTCATGATTGCGTGTGAGACAGTTTATTTTAATCAGTCTCCCCCTCCCTCGGTGGCTCATTGTTAACCCTTGTGTGTTGTTCGGGTCTGTGGGAACCATTTTCAATGTTTTTTCAATGTTTACCAAAATATTTATTTTACACATTTATATTACATATGTGTTCAGATCCACTGGACCCGAGGGTAATAATAGTGTGGAAAAGTGTGGGTGAAAACATGTATAAATGAAACAAAAAGATTTTGTGTGTGCCTTCACTCTGTCTTCCTCCTCCCTGGGAATATATGTTATTACAATACATTATTTCAATACATTATTTCGATACATTGTAAAGAAAATCTGAATTTTCCCACACTCTACCCCAGCCAGGCGCAAATTGGGGGAGGGACACTACAAAAAATACAATTGAAGTCGGAAGTTTACATACACCATAACCAATTACATTTAAAAACTCAGTTTTTCACAATTCCTGACATTTAATCCAAGTAAAAAATCCCTGTTTTAGGTCAGTTAGGATCACCACTTTATTTTAAGAATGTGAAATATCAGAATAATAGTAGAGAGAATGATTTATTTCAGCTTTTATTTTTTTCATCACATTCCCAGTGGGTCAGAAGTTTACATACACTCAATTAGTATTTGGTAGCATTGCCTTTAAATTGTTTAACTTGGGTCAAACGTTTTGTGTAGCCTTCCACAAGCTTCCCACAATAAATTGGGTGAATTTTGGCTCATTCCTCCTTACAGAGGTGGTGTAACTGAGTCAGGTTTGTAGGCCTCCTTGCTCGCACACGCTTTTTCAGTTCTGCACACACATTTTCTATGGGATTGAGGTCAGGGCTTTGTGATGGCCACTCAAATACCTTGACTTTGTTGTCCTTAAGCCATTTTGCCACAACTTTGGAAGTATGCTTGGGGTCATTGTCCATTTGGAAGACCCATTTGCGACCAACTTTAACTTCCTGACTGATGTCTTGAGATGTTGCTTCAATATATCCACAGAATTTCCCTCCCATGATGCCATCTATTTTGTGCAGTGCACCAGTCCCTCCTGCAGCAAAGCACTCCCACAACATGGTGTTCTTCGGCTTGCAAGCCTCCCCCTTTTTCCTCCAAAACATATCGATGGTCATTATGGCCAAACAGTTCTACTTTTGTTTCATCAGACCAGAGGAAACTTCTCCAAAAAGTATGATCTTTGTTCCCATTTGCAGTTGCAAATCTTAGTCTGGCTTTTTTTATGGTGGTTTTGGAGCAGTCGCTCCTTCCTTTCTGAGTGTCTTTTCAGGTTATGTCGATATAGGACAAGTTTAACTGTGGATATAGATACTTTCGTATCTGTTTCCTCAAGCATCTTCACAATGTCCTTTGCTGTTGTTCTGTTATTGATTTGCACTTTTCGCACCAAAGCACGTTCATCTCTAAGAGACAGAACACGTCTCCTTCCTGAGCGGTATGACGGCTGCGTGGTCCCATGGTGTTAATACTTGCGTACTATTGTTTGTACAGATTAACGTGGTACCTTCAGGTATTTGGAAATTGCTGCCAAGGATGAACCAGACTTGTGGAGGTATACAATGTTTTTTCTTAGGTCTTGGCTGATTTATTTCGATATTCCTATGATGTCAAGCAAAGCGGCACTAAGTTTGAAGGTAGGCCTTGAAATACATCCACAGGTACACCTCCAACTGACTCAAATGATGTCAATTAGCATATCAGAAGCTTCTAAAGCCATGACATCATTTTCTGGAATTTTCCAAGCTGTTTGAAGGCACAGTCAACTTAGTGTATTTAAACCTCTGACCCACTGGAATTGTGATACAGTGAAATAATCTCTCTGTCAACAATTGCTGAAAATATTACTTGTGTCATGCACAAAGTAGATGTCCTAACCGACTTACCAAAACTATAGTTTGTTAACAAGAAATTTGTGGAGTGGTTGAAAACCGAGTTTGAATGACTCCAACCTAAGTGTATGTGAACTTCCGACTTCAACTGTAGCTTTGCTTTGCATCTGTGGCTCCTTACCACAGTCAATCAGTATGGTTGCAATTGGTCTTCGTTTGAACTGTTCATCCCGTACACCATCCAGAAAATCATTCTGGACTGCACTAATTTGGAGGGAAGATGTGTTTTTGGAGAGGGATGGAAGGACCAAACTCAATTACATGCATACTTTGGGCTTCTCATCCTTGCTGGTATTTTCAGACCCAATGGGGAATCCACAGAATCCCTGTGGGATACAGAAACTGGCAGTGAACTTTCCATTCAACAATGTCTCTAGAAAACATTATTTCCAGGATTATCCGCTTCGATAACCGAGACACCAGACCAGCTAGGCAGCAGAGAGAGAAGCTAGCTGCAATCAGGTCAGTGTGTGACAAGTGGGTGGACCGCCTTCCCCTGTTCTACAACCCTGGCCCAACATTACTGTTGATGAGCAGTTTATGCCATTTAAGGGCCGCTGCCCCTTCAGGCAGTACATACCGTCTAAACCAGCAAAATATGGAATCAAGATCTGGTCCGCCTGTGATGCTGCTTCATCATATGCGTGGAACCTGCAAGTGTATACAGGGAAGCCAGATGGAGGAACCCCTGAGAAGAACCAAGGGATGCGGGTTGTCCTGGATGTGACACAGGGACTCCGTGTTCATAACATCACATGCAATACATTTTTGACTTCACACAAGCAGGGACAGGAGCTCCTCAAGAGGAAGCTGACGATGGTAGGAACAGTGTGAAAAAACAAGCCATAGCTCCCACCTCAGCTGTTGAATACACAGAACAGAGTTCACGTCCGACATGTCCCTAGAGTCCTATGTGGCAAAGAATGGCAAAAATGAGTACGCTGCATAGGGATGGGAGAATCTGTGGGCAGGAACATTAATAACCAGAAATCATAATGGATTACAATGCCACAAAAGGAGGGGTGGACATTTTAGACAAGCTGGCGACTGGCTACAGCTGCAAAAGAAGAACCCTACGCTGGCCTCTTGTGGTTTTCTTCAACATCTTGGACATCTCGGCATACAATGCGTTTGTCATCTGGATGGCGTTGAACCCAGATTGGAACAGAGGGAAGCTCCAGAGGAGACGGCTCTTTCTCGAGGAGCTGGGCAAGGCATTGGTAAGGCCTAAATTCCAGAAGAGGAAACATATCTCAAGGCCATCGTGAGGAGGATTCAGGAGGAGGATGCTGGTGCCCCATCCGCCCGACCCACAAAACCAACAACTCCAATAAGTGTGTGTGATGTTGTTGCATGTGTGTGTCTGACTCCCCTACCTTGGCCTGCTGTAACTATATATATGAGTGAGGAAGTGAGATGTTAGTAAAATTCCTGAACTAAGTGTTTTCATCATTCTAGATTGCAGCCGGTAGCAACAAGTAGAAGTGCTGTGATGTGTGTGGATCCAAGAAGGACAGGAAGACACAGTACACATGAATCAAGTCTAAGAAATATATTTGCACCACACACACACAGTACAACTCTGTCCCTCATATGACGTGAGGCCAGCATGAATTTGTGTTCAATGGGGCTAATTTTTAGTTTCCATAAAATACTGTTTGTAAAATATGTCCTTCCAAATTGTTTAGTTCAAAGCAATAAACATCAATAGTTCTCACATTCTGACCTTAGTTCTTTTATTATGTCTTTGTATCAGTATGGTCAGGGCGTGAGTTGGGTGGGTTGTCTGTGTTCTTTTTTCTATAATTTGGGATTTTCTGTGTTCAGCTTGGTATGGATCTCAATCAGAGGCAGCTGTCAATCGTTGTCCCTGATTGAGAATCATACTTAAGTAGCCTTTTCCCACTTGTGTTTCGTGGGTGTTTATTTTCTGTCTTTGTGTACGACACCAGACTGAACTGTTTCGTTTCATATCATTCTCGCTGTTATTTTTGTTTTAGTGTTCTGAGTTGAATAAATATCGTCATGAACACGTACCACGCCGCCCTTTGGTCCGATCCTTGCTACTCCTCGTCAGAAGAAGAGCACGAACATTACAATAGTGATGAAAATCTTGTTTCATTTATATTTGTTCAAGATAAGCATGATTTACTCCACCCATGTCTTGATAATAATTCATTTTGTTTTCAAAAATCACATAGAAAAAAACGAATAGCGCTTTAATTGATAAATATGATCTAGCAAAGGTAAATTGCAATTATTAACCATGTATGCTGTCCATATTACTTGTAATTTATATAAGTCGACATCTAAGTACTAAGTATTTTTACGTACATTTTTATGGCTGTATTGTTTTAAATACCCAATAATGGTGTGGGTCCATCAGACTCGCGAACATTGGGTGAATAACAAAAAACATGAACACCACCCAAGAGTTAG
Source organism: Oncorhynchus keta (assembly GCF_023373465.1). NCBI lineage: Eukaryota > Metazoa > Chordata > Actinopteri > Salmoniformes > Salmonidae > Oncorhynchus > Oncorhynchus keta. The sequence goes on from NC_068428.1 coordinate 32,878,959, forward strand.
AGAGAGCCAGGCCAGGAGTGTACAACAGTACATCAGTTCAGCACAGCTCGCTGTCCATGTAACAGAGACGAGGTTAGCGTTTGACCAGAGTTCCAGGGACTCTCTGCGTCCTCTTCCTCCTCCTCCTTCACCTTTCATTCACACAAAGGACGACAGAGAGAGGAATTAGCCCCATACCAGGCATTTCCATCAAACAGACCCGTCATTAATTATGCCTTCAATCACAGAGCGGATGACAGGCCGGTTCTCAATTAGCAGCCATTGGAATGCAGCTCGGAGGCTTTGGACATCTCCAATCCCATGGAGAAACAAGGCCACTGAGGATCAAGACGATGCCTGGAAATGGAGTAGTGGATGAACTGTGTAGTGGGTCTGGATGGTGGATGTTCATGCGTTGATGTTATGTGGAAATATGTGAATTGAAATCAAATCAAATTGTACTCATCACGTACACAGTTTACAACAGGTATAAAAGGTGCAGTGAAACGCTTACATGCTATGTCCCTCAACATTGCAGTACAACATGTTTAAATGTGTTTGTTGAATGATAAGGAAAGAGAAATTTGATGCATTGCTAACAATGGAAACTATATAATTGATGCTTGGAACTTGACATTTGTGGAATGTCAAAATAACAGTGGTGAGATCTTTCTTTCAATACATCATCCAATCAAAACCCACAAAATATTGGCTTTGATAAGTGATTTCGTAACAAAATGAATCTAATACCTGCATACAATAGTGTTCGATTACATAGCCACCCAGCCCACACATGGAAATGCAAACCATTCTCATTAGCTGTTAAACTGTGCAGGCGTGAAATGGCTGCTCGCCGTCTGTCGATACCTCTGCCTCTGTCTCAATGTGCAGTGCACAGCATATACCATAGCTTTATAGACATATCGAGCTGGTAAATTGGTGGGCAGAACTGAACACAAAATGATTAATTAGATTAGTTTTGAATGTGTTTTCTCCCAGCAGCACTGTGTGTGAGTGTATGTGTGCATGTGTGTGTGCGTGTTAGACAGGGTCAGCTCCAGGCATAAATGACATAAGCGGTTGCTTAGGCCAGAGGCTCCCATAAAAAAAAATACAGTAGAAAATATTGTACTTTTCTTAGGGGGTGGGTGGGGGGAACTCAGTCGCAGTCTCGACTTACTGTTGAGAGTTAGAATAGTAGAAATTTGGTTGTGCATCACACATTTTTCTCTCGTTTTGTCAGCCATTGACAGTCACTCAATTTGAGATGTCAGCTAAACATTTTTTTGGATTCGTAAGTTAGTTTAGCCAGTTCTAAACTTGTGATAATCATGGTCGGATATGCCTAGGGGCCCTGACCTCCAGGGGGCCCCCATTGATTTTGTTTGTCACTCTCATTCAGATATCATTAACATGACCATAAGTCATGGTAAAATGTGTAGAAATGCAGGAAATTAGATTTAACACTGCACCAAACAAAAAAATACCGCTTGGTGAGGGGCCCCCCAACCAAATCTCACTTAGGGTCTCCAAAAGCCAAGAGCCGGCCCTGGTTTCAGAAACCACTATTCATTGAGTCACTGATACCTCCCTCACAGTGAATAAATATGCCGCAATACGGAGATAAATATGAAGCCAATATCTCACCCAGATCATATTATTCATACGAGCTTGATCGATACAACAAGGCTCTGTCATGCTGCCCTCTCATCTTCAAAAACAATTGAGTATTTTCATTTGAATCTGGGCAATACCTTAGCTGTGGTATTGGCTCTGCCAGAAACGATATAGTATGGATGCTAGGGGGGTTCGAACTCAGGAAAACTATTGATTTGGTAAAATCCACTCAATGCTCATATTGAATAAAAGAGACATTCAAGGATTTATAGACAACATTTCATGAAATGAGCCCTGGTAATGGCCATGTTGGATGGATATGATGCCAGAGAGCTATCCATTGAACTCCCCCCAAAAAAGAAACTTTAATTGAGACAACAAAAAGTGGAGATGAGATTTTGAAGAAAGATTCAATACAGAGCAAGATATCAGTGGGAGAGAGAGAGAGGAAGCGGCCTAAATACAGCCATTCATCATAAGTGAAAAACATGAAAGCAAGGACAAGGAAAATTTAACACACAGTCATCCTTGCTCCTCTTGAAGAATAGGACTGAAATGTAATACAACACCCAAGTTTCAAGGGCTTTTAACTAAAGCTGTGAAGCTTCATTCCAAGACCATAAACACATTACCGATGGACGACTGTTATCCATTGTCCATTAAGATATTTGGATAAATAAGAACCTCTAGCCTGTAGAGATTGAACCTGCACTCTAAGAAAAAAATATTATATGTAAACCAAAAGAAGTTATTTGGCTGTCCTGATAGGAGAACCTTTCGAATAACCATTTTTGGTTATAATAATATTAATATATATTAATATAATAATAATATTTTGTCACGAAAAGATGCTCGACTATGCATGGAATTGACAGCCTTGGAAAGACAAAACTCTGATGTTTCCAAAACTGCAAAGATATTATCTGTGAGTGCCCCAGAACTAATGCTACAGGCGAAACCAAGATGAAGTTTCATCCAGGAAATGCCCCAGATTCTGAAGGCGCTGTGTTCCAATGTCTCCTTATATGGCTGGGAATGCGCCAGGAATGAGCCTGCCCTTTCTGTCGTTTCCCCAAGGTGTCTGCAGCATTGTGACGTGTTTGTAGGCATATCATTGGAAGATTGACCATAAGAGACTACATTTACCTGGTGTCCCGCCCGGTGTCCTGTGTTGAAATGATTGCGTAATCTGTAGGTCCATGCACGTTCCATTTCTTCAGAAGAGAAAGTCAACTGCCACGATGGATTTTATCGTCGATAGATATGTGAAAAACACCTTGAGGATTGATTCTAAACATCGGTTTGCCATGTTTCTGTCGATATTATGGAGTTAATTTGGAAAAAAGTTTGCGTTTTAATGACTTATTTTTTTTCCTTACCCAAACGTGATGAACAAAACAGAGCGATTAGTCGACACAAATAATATTTTTTGTAAAAACTGAACATTTGCTATCTAACTGAGAGTCTCCTCATTGAAAACATCTGAAGTTCTTCAAAGGTAAATGATTTTATTTGAATTATTTTCTGGTTTTTGTGAAAATGTTGCATGCTGAAAGAGAGGCATAATCCTATGCTAGGCTATCAATACTGTTACACAAATGCTTGTTTAGCTATGGTTCAAAAGCATATTTTGAAAATCTCAGATGACAGTGTTGTTAACAAAAGGCTAAGCTTGAGAGCAAATAGATTAATTTCATTTCATTTGCGATTTTCATGAATAGATAACGTTGTGTTATGCTAATGAGCTTGCGGATAGATTTACACAATCCTGTATACAGGTTTTTTTTCGTAGCTAAACGTGATGCAGAAAACGGAGCGATTTGTCCTAAACAAATAATCTTTCAGGAAAAACTGAACATTTGCTATCTGAGAGTCTCCTCATTGAAAACATCCGAAATTCTTCAAAAGGTAAATGATTTTATTTGTATGCTTTTCTGGTTTTTGTGAAAATGTTGCCTGCTGAATGCTAACGCTACGTTAGCTATCAATACTGTAACACAAATGCTTGTTTTGCAATGGTTGAGAAGCATATTTTGAAAATCTGAGATGACAGTGTTGTTAACAAAAGGCTAAGCTTGAGAGGAAATAGATTAATTTCATTTAATTTGCGATTTTCATGAATAGTTAACGTTGCGTTATGGTAATGAGCTTGAGGCTGTAGTCACGATACCGGATCCGGGATGGCTCGACGCAAGAAGTTAAGAGTGTGGCTGAAAGGTTGCATTGGTACAGTCTAAAATCAGACAAAATGAATGATCTATCAACACTGACAAATGATCTCCATCCATCCTAACTCCATAACTTTAGTCTCCTCACTCTCCTGGCTGGCAGAAGGTTCTGGATGCTGGCCAAGAAGTCTGTCATTTCCTACCCGTCTGCTTCTTTCTGTGTCAGTCAGTCTAATGGTTTTGGACCAGTGATCTGGCAGACAGCTTTACCTGCCTTAGTTTCAAACATGTGCTGCTGACCTATGCATTACACTCATATATACTGTATGTCAAGTGGTGAAGTGTCAAGAATTACATAGTTCTGTGTTTACTCTTGTCAAAGCCTTTTTAAGGGCAATAGCAATGCTTATCACTACGAATTGATGAAGTCATCATCAAAGTTCTTAAAACGACCAAGAGTCCATCAAGTACTCTTCCCTAATGTCCTTTTCATGTCCCTGCCTGTGATTTCATTGGTTAACAACATGCTGCTGCTGTCCAGTGTCCACTGGCTCACCTTCAGTTCCAGAGGCAGGAATGTCAAAGGCAGAAATGGCACGGAGACAATAAAGCCTAATGATGTTTGATTGGGTGGCTCAGGACATCCACAGGATGCTCGCCTAGGCCTCAAATCAGGACACAATAAATACCTGAGAGCAGAGGAGCAAGAAGAGGGTCAAAACTGGCTAGACAGATACTCTGAGGCTCAATCATAAGCAATCTGATTCCACTGGGTGCCTAGTGAGTCAGTGCCAGATACACTTTGCATCTTGTAGCTTTGTAGAACTACTTTTGGGCATTTCCTGTTTAATGCATTTCACTTGAGTTCGATGAGTCCTAATTTCAACCTTTTTATATAATTGTTCACATTACATAAGCAATCACAGAGGTTTAAAAAAAGAGGTGGATAAAAGACTGATTTGACACACGCATTGTGCAATCAATCAAATGTATTTATAAAGCCCTTCTTACATCAGCCGATGTCACAAAGTGCTACACAGAAACTCTGCCTAAAACCCCAAACAGCAAGCAATGCAGATGTAGAAGCTAGGAAAAACTCCCTAGAAAGGCAGGAACCCAGGAAGAAAGCTATAGAGGAACCCGGCTATGAGGGGTGGCCAGTCCTCTTAGCCGGGTGGAGATTATAACAGAACATGGCCAAGATGTTCAAATGTTCATAGATGACTAGCAGGGTCAAATAACAACAATCACAGTGGTTGTAGAGGGTGCAACAGGTCAGCACCTCAGGAGTAAATCTCAGTTGGCTTTTCATAGCCGAGCATTCAGAGTATCTCTACCGCACCTGCTGACTTTAGAGAGTTGAAAATAGAAGGTCTGGGACAAGGTAGTACGTCCGGTGAACAGGCCAGGGTTCCACAGCCGCAGGCAGAACAGTTGAAACTGGAGCACCAGTTCATCTTGTTTGCCAAGTCAACCAGTGTTTATCTCCTAGCTCCTATTTTTCCCAGTTTCTGTTTTTCCTAGTCGTCCTGGTTTTGACCCTTGCCTGTCCTGACACACAACCCGCCTGCCTGACCATTCTTCCTGCCCTGACCTCGAGACTGCCTAATGCCTTGTACTGTTTGGACTCTGATCTGGTTTATGATCTCTCGTCTGTACCCGAACTGACGTTTGCCTACCCCTTGTGTTATAATAAATACCGGAGCTCAACCATCTGGCTCCTGTGTCTGCATATGGGTCTCGCCTTGTGCCCTTATAGTTTCTAAATGTCAACAAAAGAAATCACTTGACAAGTTAATGGAAACGTAGTTAGTGTCACAGGCATAGAGGAGGTGTACTGTAGATGAGATTAGGAGAACTGTCAAGGGCGATATTAAATGAATGTACCAAACATAGTGAAGAGAACTCCGGAGTCTGATTACAAAGCAAATGCTGTCACACATTCTCCTCTCTCTCTCTCTCTCTCTCTCTCTCTCTCTCTCTCTCTCTCTCTCTCTCTCTCTCTCTCTCTCTCTCTCTCTCTCTCTCTCTCTCTCTTCTAAATTACATCAATCAGGATGGAGGATGGAGATAGTGTGGCAGGATTTTAGTACTTTTTCTTGCAGTCCATATTACGCTATAGATTAGGATGACCTGACACTTGGACGAGCCCATTCCGGGCCACTGATATTCTGCCATAGAACCCAGCAACGTGCTAGAAACACCAATAGGCTGTTGAACAAAGAGGCATTAGAGTGAAGATAAACCTGGGAGGAAGAGACATAACTCTGATCCCAGGCATGGTTTAAGATGGTTTCAGGGCCACTCTTAATCAATAAGACACTCATTAAGGAACGCTTCAGTCTCACTGTCTCATACTAAACTTACATATATATATATATATACTGACCCTATATGTATATAAATACACATATATACATATATATACATATATATATATACACATATACACACACACACATATATATATATATACTACATACTTTCAGGCTGTAAGTTTAGTATGAGACAGTGATATATATGAAGTATATAGAAGAGAAAGGGTCAGTACTAAGTTAGCCACCTGCTAAAATGCATGTGTAGCTATGTGTATTGTGTTTGAAATAGTGAAAAACAACAGTAAGGCTCGAATCCTTACTTTGTGATGCACACACTTGGACACTTGCATTGAACATGCGCTGATGACAAAAACTCCAGTAAGGATTCTGGTTCCAATATAAGTGGTAAAGGTGAAAAAAGGGTGCTTAAATGTTGTTGTTTTGTAACCAAAGGGACGGCTACAACCATTGGCTCTTCTACTAGATCCATCTCATACTGTATATGGTCTTTCTCAACAACTGGACTCTTTCTGCGGGACTCCCATCCCATCACATTGTCAGGAGCAGGTTTGTTGCCCTTTAAGATGATTGACTTAAAAAAAATACAAAATTGAGGTAAGCATTTCCCTTCCCATAGTGTGTCCTTGACATTTACAGTAGTGGTGGAGGCTGACATTGTCTCACAACTGTGTGGAAATGGGATTCTGGACCAGCAGGAGTGTCAGATGAAGGTGCCTGATCAACAGGAGTCCTTCCAGTCTCTCCTACAACCTCTGACATAGAATATCCATGGTAATCATATCAATTCGTTGTGTTTGTATGCTACCATCCGTCACCTCTCCTACATTGTAACTACAACCCTCTCACTGCGTACGTGACCTACTGTTTTCCTCTGTCTTTTCAAACCCAACTGTCAAAGAAAGACAATCCTGAGAAGAGATACATCAACAGGGTGGATTGACAGTCAGGGGCCGTCTGCAAGACAAGCCTTCCGGTGTTTCAACAAGAACGATGGGGATAAAATTATTTTTATGTCTTTGCTCCAATCAGATGACGTTTTGGTCTTCCTGTGAGGGGGTGTCTGACACCGGTATTGTGTATCATGGCTCAAGGGCTTCTTAATAAATAAACTGCCTCGCTGATTAAAAAAAATATGCCGTGTCCAATCCGCCTCTGGATTTGTCATTTTCTGTTATTTCATTCTACCATGTCAGATTCTTTTCATATTGTCTTAGAATGTTTATCCAGTTGATCAAATATCAATCAAAATACGCTGGGAACCTTACAAAGCGAGATAGAGAAAAAGGTTCATATCTATTATCTAGTACTTGGTATACATTTCATAAGTTTACGTGAAGTTAGCAAGTGATGTCTTGAAGTTAGGCCCACAATATCAAGTCAATACAGACACTCTGGTTCAAATCCAGGCTCTATCACAACCGGTCATGAGTGGGAGTCCCATAGGGCAGCGCACAATTGGCACAGAGTTGTCTGGGTTTGGCTGGTGTAGGCCGTCATTGTAAATAATAAGTTGTCCTTAACTGACATGCCTAGTTAAAAAAAAAAAAAACATTTTTATACATTAAAATACAGGCCTAGGAGTCTTTCTTGACATACAGTACTGATGACCCTGCACATGCTACATATCAACTGTTTCGAACTTAACTTCACGATTCACAAAAGCCCATACAGCATAATTCTCAATTGAAGTGTTGGATAACACACTGATGTGTACCCTGATACAGCTGTGTAGTCCATCTGCAGACTACTTCTCCCCTCCTACACATGATATGTTTACATTACTGCGTCTTTAGTATCAGGGACGGTGACAGGGTGCCTGGCATCGGGCCACAGCAAAGAAAAGAGACCGTGGAACTCTGAGGACACAACAGCATCCATTTTAAAATGAAATGGTTTGGTAATTATAAGCATGCCATTTATTTCACCTGTCCTGTGTCCCTCGCCGTTAAAGCAACCTTCAATTCATTGTTGAAGGGAAACATTTCTAAGACGACACTAACGACTTCGTATTCAGTTAAAAATGTAGCTCTCCCATTCATTTAGACCGCCGCGGCACAAATGCCGCAAATTCATCCTCGTTTCCTTTCAAGGAAGACTTGAGATTTATGATTATGAAGATCTGGCTGCATGACTGTGACTACCTGGCAAAGGTCGAAATAGGATTTTTAGACAATAACAATTATGTTGACAAGCAGTGCAAAGCATCAAGGGCCGTTTAAAACATATAGACAAACACATGCAGCACATATGGTATTTGCTACTACGCAGCCTCAATACTGTTTCATATTTAGTGGGAATGTGTTGGATGATAACTATTTAAAAGAAAGCCATTGCCCTCTCCCAGAAGCTTAGCTGGTGTGTAAAAACCAGTGAATTCAGACAAAGAAATGTAATGTGTTGGATGAGCAATTAGAGGTGCTGTTTTTACCTACACTGTTATTAAAAAACAATCACACACAACATGAGGAGCCTCTCTGTTCCTGCTTAATTGGTTTCATGTAGTACAAGAATCCAGGGGGGAGGATTCTAGCAGAGCAACTGAGAAAACAGGAGGTGTGTCTGAGTGAGTGAGTGAGTGAGTGTGTGTGAGTGTGTGTGTGTGTGTGTGTGTGTGTGTGTGTGTGTGTGTGTGTGTGTGTGTGTGTGTGTGTGTGTGTGTGTGTGTGTGTGTGTGTGTGTGTGTGTGTGTGTGTGTGTGTGTGTGTGTGTGTGTGTGTGTGTGTGTGTGTGTGTGTGTGTGTGTGTGTGTGTGTGTACTTTCAACAATGGTGGCAGCCCAGGACTTGGACTGGGATGATAATGGCTAGCATCTCTGGCAGCATTACACAGTGCCAGCAACACTCCTGTTTCACGGTGATCACACTGCAACATGCACAATAAAGGCTGAGACCTCTTGGCAGAGGCTATAGTACAGGAAAACTTAGCCCTATATAAGACGCCGTGCATTGAATGCAATGGTGTCCTAGAATGTGGAGCCCGGAACATATTGAGTCAAATGTCCCAAGGTTTACATGTTTCCAAAAACAATGTCTATAATCTGGAACTCCTTGTCCATCCATACGGATTACGGATTACGTCTGAATTTTTCTCCAAACCTGCACCTAATTCCGGCTGTGGTAGGCAGTGTACAAGATGAGCTACCGCTTAGCCTACAGTACCACTGTAGCCTACCATCTGATACAAAATGGCGAGACTTTCTTGACCAATTCCAATGTTAAGGACATTACATTTGCATGCAAAACCACAACTTCAATGTCTCACAGAATGGACAAACTAAATATATATGAAACGTTCTGTAGTACCCCTTGTGGGAGCGTATATCTCAAAAAACGCACTTCTAAATATTGACAAATATGAAGCGTTCGGATGTTACATTAAATTTACAAGCTTTTTGGGGTGACAGAACATATTAGCAAAAGTCTGTGAGTTTTTAAGTCTTAGGTCAAAAATATTGATTTCCATTTCGAAAGAAAGGCTTGGCTGAACACAAAAACAGTCATTTCCATTATTACTTTAGAGAGGAAAAACAACCGCTATGGATGTTACACCCTCTGTTAATGGATGTTACACCCTCTGTTAATGGATGTTACACCCTCTGTTAATGGATGTTAAACCCTCTGTTAATGGATGTTACACCCTCTGTTAATGGATGTTACACCCTCTGTTAATGGATGTTAAACCCTCTGTTAATGGATGTTACACCCTCTGTTAATGGATGTTAAACCCTCTGTTAATGGATGTTACACCCTCTGTTAATGGATGTTACACCCTCTGTTAATGGATGTTACACCCTCTGTTAATGGATGTTAAACCCTCTGTTAATGGATGTTACACCCTCTGTTAATGGATGTTACACCCTCTGTTAATGGATGTTACACCCTCTGTTAATGGATGTTACACCCTCTGTTAATGGATGTTACACCCTCTGTTAATGGATGTTACACCCTCTGTTAATGGATGTTACACCCTCTGTTAATGGATGTTACACCCTCTGTTAATGGATGTTACACCCTCTGTTAATGGATGTTACACCCTCTGTTAATGGATGTTACACCCTCTGTTAATGGATGTTACACCCTCTGTTAATGGATGTTACACCCTCTGTTAATGGATGTTACACCCTCTGTTAATGGATGTTAAACCCTCTGTTAATGGATGTTACACCCTCTGTTAATGGATGTTACACCCTCTGTTAATGGATGTTACACCCTAATGGATGTTACACCCTCTGTTAATGGATGTTACACCCTCTGTTAATGGATGTTACACCCTATGTTAATGGATGTTACACCCTCTGTTAATGGATGGTTACACCCTCTGTTAATGGATGTTACACCCTCTGTTAATGGATGTTAAACCCTCTGTTAATGGATGTTACACCCTCTGTTAATGGATGGTACACCCTCTGTTAATGGATGTTACACCCTCTGTTAATGGATGTTACACCCTCTGTTAATGGATGTTACACCCTCTGTTAATGGATGTTACACCCTCTGTTAATGGATGTTACACCCTCTGTTAATGGATGGTACACCCTCTGTTAATGGATGTTACACCCTCTGTTAATGGATGTTACACCCTCTGTTAATGGATGTTACACCCTCTGTTAATGGATGTTACACCCTCTGTTAATGGATGTTACACCCTCTGTTAATGGATGTTACACCCTCTGTTAATGGATGTTACACCCTCTGTTAATGGATGTTACACCCTCTGTTAATGGATGTTACACCCTCTGTTAATGGATGTTACACCCTCTGTTAATGTTACACCCTCTGTTAATGTTACACCCTCTGTTAATGGATGTTATGGTTGTTACACCCTCTGTTAATGGATGTTACACCCTCTGTTAATGGATGTTACACCCTCTGTTAATGGATGTTAAACCCTCTGTTAATGGATGTTACACCCTCTGTTAATGGATGTTACAGAGTCTGAAATAGACATTACAATCTTAAAGATTTCTTGATCAAAATCTATCATAACACCTTTGTTGTCATTTGGAATGTTTTTTAAAGGTCAGCAGAAGGCAAAGTACCTTAGAATTGCATAATTACAGTCAGCCTGAATAGTATAGAAGGTCAGGCGCCACACCGTATTGAGTTTTTTGTTATTAAATACAGTCACCTCCAAAATGATTGCCACCCTTGTTAAAGATTAACAAAAAAATAATATAAAATAAGTAATACAAATACTGAGCTATATTGTATGCTCCAAAAATGTAGAACATTTCATTATTTTCTACCAGTATCGTAAAGTTCTTAAGTAGAAATACTTTAATGTACTACTAGTCGTTTTGGGGGGTATCTGTATTTTAGTTTTATACTAATTTAAATACTCACACAAAGATATTCCGTTTAAATATATTTAGGTTAAACAAAATTAAGGTGTCAAAATGATTGCCACCCATAAAGATTCTTATAAATAAAATAAAATAAAATCTGCATTGACATTGCATTTTTAAAGATAATCTCAGTTTAAGGAACTGTATTGTGGCGTTCCAAGGCTTCCTGTTTCACTAGGGTATAAAATTAGGTAACACATGTTTAAAATCCATTTGTCATCCATCACCATGGGGGAAGGTAAAAAAATCAGAAACTAAAAGAGACAGCCCATGTATACAAAACAAATCAATGTGATGACGTTGACTTAATGTGGAGAACTGATTGGATATGAAAAAAGTTTTGTATTTTTATCATTACACTTTTAACCTAAATCCAATGACTCCAATGTTGTGATTTAATGTTGAATACACGTTAGCTGACTCAACTAAAATTCCAACCAAATGTAAATCAAAATGAATGTTGAACTGACATCTCTGCCCAGTGTGAAATGGTTGTTGACCTTCATAGATCAGGCAATGGGTATTTTTTCGTAAAACCAGCCCAGAAAAATACCACTTATTAACTAAGAAGTTTAAAACCACTGGAAAAGTGGTAAACTAGCCTGTGTACCCTGTCCCCACGCAGAGTGAAGAAGATGTTTCTGGAGGCAAAGAAAAGTTGAAGAGGCCACAGTTGACGAATTACAGAACATGGTCATATCTTGGGTTCAACAAATCTCTTAATCGTAAATTAAATGCCATCTCCATGCCAATAGAGTCTTGCCAAATTGGTTGAGAGCAAACAACACACATAAATGCCTGGAGTTTACTAAACGGTATTGGTGCTTGGATTGGAATCGGGTGCCATTGTACAATGCCCCGGGGTCCCCGACCTCTTTGCCATTGATCACTTCTGTGATAGCAAACACCATAGAGAGATTTCCCATCTAGTGGCAAGTGTGCCCTCTATACATCTCTATGGGTCCATGTATAACCAGAACTGACAAATTGAAAGAAAGATTTTGAATGAAAAGAACACATCTGAACAGATGTTTGGTTTACAGAATACGCTGAGTATACAAAACATTAAGAACACCTGCTCTTTTCATGACATAGACTGAACAGGTGAATCCAGGTGGAAGTTATGATCTCTTATTGATGTCACTTGTTAAATCCACTTCAATCAATGTAGATGAAGGGGAGGGGATTAGTTGAAGAAGGATGTTAATGCATTGAGACAACTGAGACATAGATTATGTATGTGTGCAGTTCAAAGGGTGAATGGGCAAAACAAAATATTTAAGTTCGGTTTGTGTCAAGAACTGCAACGCTGCTGTTTTTCAGGCTCAATAGTTTCCTGTCTGTATTAATAATGGTCCACCACCTAAAGGACATCCAGCCAACTTGACACTGGAGTCAACATGGACCAGCATCCCTGTGGAACGCTTTCGGCATCGTAGTGCCCATTCCCCGACAAATTGAGGCTGTTCTGAAGGGCAAACGCTCTAGCAAGCTAAAAACCTACTACATGGTAATAGGTGCTCACATTGCCCCTATTGGACGGGAGTGAAAGCATCTCCTGATGTGCTGGGGACCTGGACAGACGTCAAATACTGAAGTCAGTCTGGTGTGACCTGGCTGAATTATTAACATGGTTCCATTTGGAAAAAACTAACTGAATGTGTGCATGCTCAGGTTAAGGAATAGCCCCTTTTTTTAAATGTTCAACTAAAATGTCATACCCAAATCTAACTGCCTGTACCTCAGGCCCTGATATGCATATTCTTGGTACCATTTGAAAGGAAACACTTTGAAGTTTATGGAAATGTGAAATGAATGTAGTAGAATTTAACACAATAGAAAAAATAGAAATACAATAGAAAAAACAACCTTTCTTTTGTATGTTTTTGTACCATCATCTTTGAAATGGAAGATAAAGGCCATAATGTATTATTCCAGCCCAGGTGAAATTTAGATTTTGGCCACTAGATAGCATCAGTGTATGTGCAAAGTTTTAGACTGATCTGATGTACCATTGCATTTCTGTTCAGAATGTTGTATCAAGACTGCCCAAATGTGCCTAATTTGTTTATTAATATATTTCATGTTCAAAACTGTGCACTCTCCTCAAACAATATAGCATTGTGTTATTTGACTGTAATAGCTACTGTAAATTGGACAGTCCACATGAAGTTACACTATATATACAAAAGTATGTGGACTCTCCTTTAAATGAGTGGATTTGGCTATTTCAACCGCACCCATTTCTGACAGGTGTATAAAATCGAGCACACAACCGTGTCATCTCCATAGACAAACATTGGCAATAGAATGGCCTTAATGAAGAGCTCAGTGACTTTCAACGTGGCACCGTCATAGGATGCCACCTTTCCAACAAGTCAGTTCGCCCTGCTGGAGCTACCCGGTCAACTGTAAGTGATGTTATTGTGAAGTGGAAACATCATGGAGCAACAACTGCTCACCCACAAAGTGGTAGTCCACACGGGATCGCCGAGTGCTGAAGCTTGTAGTGCATAAAAATCAACACAAACTACCGGGTTCCAAATTGCTTCTGGAAGCAACGGCACCACAAGAACTGTTCGTCGGGAGCTGCAGCCAGGCCTAATCGCCCAACATCAGTACCCAACCTCACTAATGCTCTTGTGGCTGAATGGAAGAAATTCCCCGCAGCAACTTTCCAACATTTAGTGAAAAGCCTTTCCATAAAATTAGAGACTGTTATAGCAGCACAGGGGGGGGGCAACTCTATATTAATGTTCATGATTTTGGAATGAGATATTTGACGAGCCTGTGTCCAGATATTTCTGGTCATGTAGTGTAAAGCACTACATTCATAATGCATCACAGATGGTTCATAGGAAATGTTATCCAAATGGTCATATTAGAGATGGTCAGACATTTCCACTTTTTTAACAAATGTAAATGGTGCAATCAGAATAACAATAAGATATGAAGCCATTGCAAACTGACAATTAAAGTGATTAACAGTTTATAGGGATAATCCCAAAAATAAGAATCATCATCATGATACACAACGATTTCACAATAGGCTAAGGAACATCCACAGTCATTTTGGCTCTTCCACTTGTTTGCCAAAACAGTGGACAATTTCACCACAACATTTAATTCACTGGTACCAAAATCTTATTGAAGACTGAAAGGCAAGACAGAATAGAAGAGAGACGTGTAGTAGGGCTGAGATAGAGATGTTGGATGGAGGACCTGAGAGAGAGAGTTTGGATGGAGCATGGAGAGAGATATGTTGGATGGAGGACGGAGAGAGAGATTTTGGATGGTGGACAGAGAGAGAGAGGTTGGATGGAGGACGGAGAGAGAGAGGTTGGATGGAGAAAGGAGAGAGAGAGGTTGGATGGAGGACGGATAGAGAGAGAAGTTGGATGGAGGATGGAGAGAGAGAGGTTGGATGGAGGGCGGAGAGAGAGAGGTTGGTCATCGTGCCTGTGGGGGCTGGAGATGAAACCGTTTGACAAGGCTGAAACCACAGGGGATGTGCCTTCCAAGTCCCAACACAAATTAAATATAGATTGTCTCCATCTATTCAACATTGACACAATATGTGTGTGTGTGTGTGTGAGAGAGAGAGAGAGAGAGAGAGAGAGAGAGAGAGAGAGAGAGAGAGAGAGAGAGAGAGAGAGAGAGAGAGAGAGAGAGAGAGAGAGAGAGAGAGAGAGAGAGAGAGTGAGAGAGAGAGAGAGAGAGAGAGAGAGAGAGAGAGAGAGAGAGAGAGAGAGAGAGAGAGAGAGAGAGGGAGAGAGTTT